>NC_048899.1:27090051-27108664 GCF_011077185.1 Oxyura jamaicensis | reverse complement strand
GGGAAGGGAAGGGAAGGGAAGGGAAGGGAAGGGAAGGGAAGGGAAGGAAAAAGAAAACAGTTCTTGTGAACTACTACAAAGGAATTTCATCAGATATAGGAATGAGCATTAATAAAAGAACATCTCTGGCAACTTTCAGTAAAGGTGCCATAACCTTGTTGGATGTTCATCCAATTTCTGTTTCACAGCTAATACAGACTAACCAAAAATACACAGAGGAAAAAAAAAAAAAAAAAAAAAAGTGCAGAAGAGCTAAGGTGATTGCACCTCAAGTTAGGGTATATAGAAGCTATGCTGATATACAGAAGGAATTACGAGAGAACCTTAAGAACCTGGTAAATGGAAATTCAATGACATATTAATTAGGCTAGAACTGTGGAGGAGTGTTGGCAAGTTAACCTGCCATGCACAAAGATTTTCCTTATGGCTATGACACAGAAGGCCTGAGCCAAGGCAGCAGTGTTGGCATCTGTCCTGAACTTGGAATGAGCTCACCGGACTTTCTGTCTCTGTATGGTTTAGTGGTATAAATCCAAACTGACTAATATGAGAGAGTAATCACAAGGACAGCTTTTAGGTTGCGAAAATTATTCCTTCCACCTTTGAAGGCCTAGGGCCTCATTTAAAATAAATAATAATAATAAATAAAAAGAAAAAAAGCAACAACTAATTGTCTACTAAAATCCCTGAATACTTTGATCTGAACTGATAAAAATCTGTCTCATGAAGTTTCAAACACAAGTCTGGTTGTGTAGCAAATTTTCAGGGATCTTCTGATGATCACGAGGGAGTGTGACTAAGTTACACCAGGTAAGAATCAGTTCCAATAAGATTGCCTTGAGCCAGAGGTTCAGACACAGCTGTCAGCACAGCACCACTCACAGCACAGCACCTTGTGTTTATTGTTACCAGAGCATCAGATACAAGAAAGCAAAAAACTTTGTGCTTCTTCCCTCTCTCAGTCAAAATCAAATGATTTGCAAAGAAAAGAAAGGGAGGGACAAAAGAGATTACTTAATGAGCATAAGCCTAATAAGTATTTCTGCTGGGAAGAGCACACTGACATCTTAGACACAGTACTCGTGGCAGAAGTTAAAAGGAATGTTCTAATTTCATGTAAGTCTTTATGTAGGAGGGGGAGAAAAACCTAATACTTCAATTTAGATTAAATTTTACAGCTACTGCTAGTGTAGATAAAAATTTATAGTTTCACAGCTGTAAAGGTTTTAGATTTAATTAGAGGAACTTGTTTCCCTTTACGTGGCAACTTTTGCAATGAGCTATGCTCTGACAATTTGCATTAATGTGCTTTATATAATTCTTACTGAGTTTCCTGCTGTGAGTTGCTATGCAGTGTCATATTTTAGGATACAAATGAGAAAGGAAGTCTTCATTCTTTCTTGCTTGCATTTGGAATTTGTCTGTTATTGATTTATTTTAAGAATGATGTCCATAGACAAAAGATTTTCATGAGCAAATCTATTGACTAGGTTTCAGTACATTTGCAATAGAAAGTTTGGTATTAATGAAGTTCATGAAAAATTCATTCCGGGATTCTTCTTAAATGGTTCATTAGCACATTCACATGATAAAAATCTCTTCTTATTGTTTACTTTCTGGGACATGCAATGTGAGGATTTGAGGACATAGGAGTCAAGAAATACCTTCATGGCAAACAAGATTTTTTCAAAATTTGTTTGACAAAACATGGCTTCCACAAACTCCTGTTAATGGACTCCAGTAACTGATCTACTGCTTTGACTACAATCAATGTTGAGTTCATTTTCTAATACTTATTTGGTGCTATATACCTGTAATTTTTAGCAGTGCCATAACATTGGTTTATCAACATTAATTTTTCACACTTCCTATAATGCAAAACAAACTTCAGATCTCTACATACTCTTTTAAGACTTCATATTTCAAATGATTAAAGCCTGTCGATTTTGAATTTGGAATATTTAACAAGTGCCATTTAACATTCTACTTGGTTAAAAATAGCCTGGAAAAATAAAATCATGGTCATATCATGCTGCTTTATATATATGCATATAATATATAAATATAGGTAACTATTAAACACACCTGCATTTTTTCTGCATTCCTATCAAATTTAAAATTCCACAAATAATTTTTGTACCTGATACATTTTTTTTTTTTCTTTTTATTATTAACTGTTAGATATTTAGGTTTCTCTGACACTTTTTAACTTCCATTGTCATTTCTCTGGTATTAATTTTAAAATTATATTAACACTTTCTTCCTCTCTTTCTCTTTGTATTTTGCTTATAATTTCTGCCTTTGATATTGAACAGAAATGGGATTGTGGTCAGTCGTCTTCTTACCTGCAAAAAACAAAGCTTCTTGGCCATCAAGACTTTTATTGTGCCTCTTATTTTTATTAATTTTGTTCTAATTACTACCACCCCTCTTTCAGAAATTCAACACAGATAAGTGCAATGTCTTTTGTTGCAGCAAAGACTAATGATATCCTGCGCTGCACGAGGCAGAGTATTGCCAGCAGGACAAAGGAGGTGATTATTGCCTGCTGTTCAGTACTGGTAGGCCATGCCTGGAGTGCTGTGTCCAGTTTTGGTCTCCCTAGTCTCCAAGAGAGATATGGAGCTACTGGAGACAGTCCAACAAAGGGTCATGAAGATGACTAAGAGACTACAACAAACTCTCCTATGAGGTAAGACTGAAACCTGGGACTGGCCAGCCTAAAGAAAAGAAGGCTCAAGGGGGTGTCCAGTGAGAGGACGGTTGCCCTTGGCAAAAAAAAAAAAAACAGGCAAAAATTGAAAACACAGTAGGTTTTCCTCTACATCAGGAAATGCTTTTGTACAGTTTGTAGAAACTAAAGACACTGTATTATTTGCTGTATAAAGATTCCAGACTGCTTTTATTATTATTATTTTTATTAATAACATCTTTTCCTATCCACATACTACAATCAGCAGGTTAAAAAGAAGTCTCTTCACTGGAATTTGGTGCAAGGCAAATCTCTTGAAGTGCTTCATGGGCTTTGCAGCAATGATGTTTACCCAGAACATCTGTTAAGACACAGTTAGAAGTTATCAGCACCACAGAAACAGATGGGCAAGAAAAGAAGGAGCACCAAGAAGGCACAGAGAGACAAGATGCTGCATCTGGCAGTGCCTCCTGGAAAACTCTTGTTTGAAATTCTGCTCATATCAGGATCACCTTCCTAGCAGCAGGCACTGTTCTCCTACCTGAGGAAAATTATTTTACTTCCCAAAGTCACTCATTTATTAGCTTAGGTATTTGTTTTTGTTTGTTTGTTTGTTTTCTCTTAGAGAACTGGAAGTTTACCCCTTGTAAATTCAAATCTTTTTCTTCAGAAACCTCAATATTTTCTGTGAAATTTAACCTCTTTCTCTTCACAGGTTTTCCTCAGCAGTACTCGCATTTATGTAAATAAGGAGAACAATATATCAGCTCCAAAGACAGAAATAAGCCACTGGAAAAGGGTCCAAAGAAAAGCAATGAAAGCTCTAATACTCTATCACTGGACTGCAGAGTTAGTTATTGGCAACACAAGAAGGAGTACATGCTTCATATTATGTCCTTGATTTTGTTTATTTTTTAAGTTAGTTCAAATGAAAAGGTTAACCATTCAGTTTTTAGTATTTTGTAGTATTTATATTGGGTGGTGAGAAGAAACCTGATAGTCTATATGCATAACCGGAAAAAAAACTTTTACACTAAAGATACTGAACCTGGTGTTGCATTTTGTTTTTCCCTCAGCAGCTAAACAGAATGAAAAGCCATCATCTGTCATTATCAGTCTGTTAATACATCTGGCTGTATTAACAAGCTGGCTTAACAATGGGAAATTGTTCATGCAAACTGTTTTATTTCAGCTTGTAAAATTTTTCCTTAGTAAATTTTACATATGTTGCTTAATTTCCTAAAAGATAAAGTACAAGAATTTTCATTAAACTGGAGAGATATCTACACAATTCTGGAAGAGGCTTTAGATATGTTCGTCAAACACCACATACAATTGCTGAAGACCATTATCAGGTCGAGTTATGTTGTTCATGCTGTAAGTCCTGTTAAGTAAGCTGTTTTGTTAGTACCTCTTGCTTATAGCATCAAAACTGAGAGGAACATCAAGTACCTTAGGATACAAATCCTAAGTCTAAGCTAACACATAACTGAGCTCAAGGACATCCTTGGTGTTCTGCTCAACCTCCATGTTGGTGGCTATTCTGGCTTTAGCCTACAGTGAGTGACTGATGTTTCAGGTGAGGAAAAGTGCACTGGGCTGGGAGGAGAGAAACAAGCAAGTGCTAGCTTACTCTCAAGCTCCCTTGCAGGGATATTGTCCTGAAGTTCATTGACAGCTGGGACTAAAAAAAATATTTAAATGTTTTCAACCTGTTTACCAGAACCAGCCTAGTAATAGCCCCAAGCAGAGTTCTTTGTAAAGTTGTATCACACACCTCAGCAGACCCTCAGGAAATTGTAGCCTGAAAACATGGTTTCTACATTTTCTTTATCAGTTCTATTGCAAGTTGCACATACACTACATTTTAGAGTATTTAGCCAAGAATTATATAATTCTCAGTCAGGTTATTTCATCTCTACAAGTTGTATAAACAAGATTTATGGGAGCAATGCAGGTGCCTAAAAAAGGTGCTATCAATTATCCTTCTACCTTCCAATTGCCACAGTGGAAAGGTATTGTTGTCTTGTAGGTCCTAGGTCATTACAATTAACTCCAAATGAATGGCTCAGAATTTCTAAAGTAGATGCCATATAAACACCTGTATTATTTCCTGTTTTCTGACAGACAACAGCTTTTTCATTATATATGACTACATGCTACTGTTCCTAGCAGCTGACTGAATATTCACATAGATGCCAAAAACAGGTTAACAGCATCCTGATTCTTAGAAGCAACTCATAAAGAGCTAGTCTCAGTCTTGAAACTTGCCCCATATCTTTAGGCCACCATGAGACTCATCAGTTAATTCCCAAATAGTGCATGGCTGTGCTTGCTTTGCCTGCTTTGAATTGAAGATAGCCACATGCTAATGATGTCCATTACAATCCTTCCCTCCTGGTTCAAAGGTTTTGGTGATTTTGTTAAGAATCTATTTTTAAAATAGGGGGGTTGGAATAAGATGTTCTTTAAGGTCTCTCCCAGCCCAAAGCATTCCATGATTCTATGAAAACTTTTATTCCCTTTTGTGTTTCTTAAGGTATTTGCCCAACTTATAGTCTCTGTATCCACGTATCCTTCATGAATTCTCTGTAACATTTCAGAGATTGCTTCTAATTCCTTAACATAGCCATTAGAATTTACAGACGTTGTTCACCCTTAGTCATAGCAAACCCTATAAAGGCAGAAAAAATCTGACTCAGATTCCATCACTTCTGTGTCTATTTGGATATGTTAAGAGATGATTATCAGCACAAAGTGATTTTTAGTTCAAATTATGTGTGTTATGCAGGGACAGATAAACCTATCATATGAGTATTTAAACCCTGTCTCCAGAAGTTTCTCTGGAATATAATGTTGTTCTATTAAAACATATTAAGAGTCAATAAAAAAGAGACTGTTAAATGAATTCTAAAACTCTTAATGATAATTAAGTGATCTCTTCACAACAGCATTCCAGTAATGATGAAGTCATATATACATTAGATATAAATCTTTGTATTTCATAAAAAAAATTCTGGCAGTATCCCAGCCACTTTCACAGAATTATTCTCACCTCTTTTATGTCAATATTCATTCATTTTAACCTCAGCTTCCCAGCATTTTCTCTGTAATACTTTCTTGTAACAAATGCTGTTGCTGAAAGTTGAAAGCTTTTTCCTCTTCTTCTCACATCACTTAACTATACCTCAATTTGTTTACTCTTGTTTAAAACTGAATTAATGGCCAAAGTAGTCACAGTGTTGCATTTAAAAAAAAAAAAAAAAAAAAAAAAAAAAAAAAAAAAAACTAGCTTAATTATAAAAAAATACAGTACCTCTTCTGACACAGTTTACCCTGGAAATCTCATAATTACTCCAAGGAAATAGTTTTTAGATGATTCTTTCTCTGTACTTTCTTAAATTCCTTTTTTTTTTTTTTCTTTTTTTTCGTTTTAATTTTCTTGGGGGCAGAGAGTGATTACAAATCAGTCTCCTTTTGTGCAAAGTCTTGCACAATAGGTCCTTTAGGTTCCATCGGAGTGCAAATAATCACCACATTCTTTTGGTGTTTAAATGTCACGGTGATGTGCCTAATCTAAACAGGTGCACAGTCAGATGAAAGAGACTTAATTGGAGAACTTCAGCCTCTGAATACCTGATTAAAACTTTCACCTCTACTAAAATTATCAGCAAGCATTAATGAACTTCCCACTTTCATCTGAGAATATTTGCTGACATAAAAGTGTAGTTATTCTTGTCCAGAATAAATAAGACTTCTCTTCACTGCTCAGAAATGGCTAAAGGTTCAATTTACTGAACAAAAAAGAGTGGGTTCCTCTGTCAAAAATTCCAGGGATCTGCCTAGAGCTCAGAGAGTAATAGGATTCAGCAACACAGTGCAGTGCTTCCAGTCCAGTGAACTTCATAATCCACTTTACAGTTCAGGTGACTCCAGCCCAATGAACAAAATAATCCACTCCAGACTTTATGTGATTTCAGCCCAATGAACAGCATAATCCCAATTTTGATTAGAAACCAAGGGCAAAGAAAAAAGGTTTTATGAGTAATCAGCATGTAACTGTGCTCTCTACAGTCAGAAAGGGAATTTGTACTAGAAGACATTAATAAGTTAGCTTTGTAGCACTCAGAACCTCTGTGGACTTGCATTAACCTGAAAATAAGAATGTAATAATTTCTTTAACCATAACATGTAAATCTCCCTGTTCCATCTGACCATGGGTGATTACCAGCTAGGGATGACTGGTTTGTCATTTCCAAGTATGCTCCTTCCACGTTTTTCTTATCAGCCAAGCACTCCAGATTGGATTAAAAGTGTCGAATCTTTTTTTTTTTTTTTTTTTTTTTTTTTTTTTTTTTTTACGGTAACATAAATAGAAGAAAGATAGTTCAGTGAATTTCATTTATTAGTTTGTCTCTTTACATTTTTACATTTTGATTTGAAATGTTTTCATGCATTCTTTATTGTCTACTGCTTTCTTTAATATTAAATCATTGAAACCACACAAAATATGTGAATTTAAATGTTGCAAAGGCAATTCTTGGAAACCTCCATTTCCAAGTGCACGGTTTCAGCACAGAAAAGGTTTACCTATAAAAAACAGAATGTTCCAGAGGTCATGTCTGGAGAAAGGACCTATGAGCACTACAAATTTGACAGTAAAGAGAATCACTTTCAGAACAGATGAAACTAACAAAAGAACACTCACCAGAAAAAAATAATAAATAACTGGAGAATCACTGACATGTAAGCTTTTTAAGGGTTGTCTTGCAACTGCAGAAGTCACAAAAAGAAGAATATTGCTTAAAAGTCGTTACATACTGATCCTACCAAACATATCACAGCTCAATTAGTCTTGACTAATTAATCTGCTTCACTTCTAAACCCTCACCAAGTTCAGTAAATCTTAACTGCTTTGTGCATGTTATAAAATAATTGCAGTTTTCATCTCTAAAATTAAGGTAACTGTTATTGGGCCATGATTACTGTCTGTAACTCTTCACCTACTGACTGTCACATGCTAGTTGTAGTTTCCACCAGTTCCATCTGAATGGAGAAAAATTAAAACCCCTTCCAGAAAAGGATTGGTATCTTGCAGTGTACAGTATCTGTGCAGGTTTCCTTTGGATCTGGTTTACGGCTGTGTATCTTTGGTCTTTCCACAATAGCAAGTGCAGTGAAAAGGACATTTCCCTGAGCAAACTGATCTAACTTCATTTTTGGCCTGGTTTAGCAAGAGATTAGCCTACATGACCTCCAGAGACCCCTTCTACCTAAATGAATCTAAAAGAAATAAACATGAATGAATTTATTTATGTGAAATGAAGTGAAAGATGTGTTGAATGAGTGGGGAAAAAAATAACATTTTCAAGCAGATTTCTCTTGAAGTCACTGAAGTAAAAAGAAAACTCCAAATATGGAAGGTCTGTGCTTCCACTATTACTT
The DNA here is from genome assembly GCF_011077185.1 of Oxyura jamaicensis. NCBI lineage: Eukaryota > Metazoa > Chordata > Aves > Anseriformes > Anatidae > Oxyura > Oxyura jamaicensis. The sequence continues at coordinate 27,100,527 of NC_048899.1, read as the reverse complement.
TGCTCTATCTCATTTTACTGTCTCCCATGCCTGTTTCTTTTCAAGAATCACTCTTCCATTTCTTCTAAATTTTGCATTTGAACTTCTCTCTGGGATTTTCCTAATAACTACTGATGAACACTGGTAGAGTCATACATGCTTATGCTGAAATCAGGATTTTTCAAATCAACATTACAAAACTCAAAATGACATTTTAAAATGAAACAAGGCATTAACAGAAATCTATTTTAATATGTTAACTCAAATGAAATGAAACATTTCATCACTAATTAGCACTTCTCAGATAAAAAATAAATAAATAAATAAAAGCATCCTTTGTTTTTGGTCCAAACCTCCACTTTAAAACTGAAATACATAATTTTAGCTGAGAGAGTTCCCAAAACAATATGAGCCACCATGCATTTCATTTTTCTGATTATTTCTGTAAGCTTTGATCATTAACAATTTTTATATTAAAAATAATCATTATATTTCATGAAAACGTGTATCAAGATACCAGGTATTCCCCTTGGATGTAAACTATTTTCTGAGCAGTTTGAATTGATAGATATTTATAACAATGTGTTTTTATCAAAAATGTTCTATATTGTTAGCACACTTGGATTGTTACATTCTTTATTGCTTGTAGAGCTCCAACTGTAAATGCAATCATACTTGATGTGAATGTCAGATGTGAATGTGAATAATAGTAAAAAAGAAGAATGTAGTTCTGCCTGTTCAAAACACTAACACTATACAATCAGAAATGACCTCTGGTTAACCTACCAATTATTTTGAGATTAGGAAATGAAAAATACCAAGGAAATGCAAAATGCTGCCATAGTGTCATTCAGATTATTTTATTCGGTTCTAGCTATGTGACTTTCATTCACTTTAATTGGCACTGAGAAAACTACTCAGTCACCCATGTACTTGACTGTTAGTAAATGGAGAGTGAAAACAGCTCTCCAGCATCTTTGAAACAGGGGTGTTTGGTGGACAGATTGTCTGGCCACTGCAGTATGATTCCCTTCCAACTCTGAAAATGTTTGCAAGGAATAACGAAACTGACAAAGGTGTTTAAGAGCAGTCAGACACTTTAAAATGCTACAGAATTTAGTTCCCTGGCAAATGCTCTAACAAGCTTTGCTACAAAATGTCAACATTTGGATTCACAGCATCCCAAGATACCTGTTAGTTGCAGCTCTGCTGAAACTCCGAAGGTTTAACTATCTGAACAATGAAAAATTAGTTAGAGCTGAAAATATAGCAGCATTGAAGCCTAACTTCTCCTGTAAACACTGTGCCAAGAATAGGCAAGAGTTCATCTGAGCTGAAACAAACATGCTAGAACTAATGTGATTTCTGTGCCTTGGTAGTGTTCTCCCAAAACACATATTATTGGATGAGCTGTAAGATGTAAACTTTATCCACTGAACTGCTCATCATACCATGGTGCACAAATAAAAAAGTTCCAGCTATCTGTTTTGGTTATGAGAGAATCCATTGTAGAAATATGTTAAAAGTAGAGACATAGATGGTTAGACCCTTATAAATTGGATAAATAATAAGTTAGCTATAGTTTCCAAACTGTCTACTTAATGTGGAAGCTTGAGACCCATTTTCATAAATTAGCAAAGAACAAAATGTACAAAATTATCTGGATGCCTTTATAAAACCAGCCTTTGGCCTAAGCCACAGTACTAGACCTCAGTTTTATTAAGCAACTGTGATTTTTTCTGCTTGGTATTATGAAGGTTAAATTACATCTTCAGAAGTATCTTCTTGGGGATTAGGAAACTAAGTCACTTGGGCCGTCAATGGAAATCTTGGAGAACCTTGATCTTCAAATTTATTTAGGTATGTAAATATCTTGACAGCCTTATGGTTGAAACATAACATATTTTAACTACAAATTGATAGAAGTTTTGTTGGTTTATATGTTTTCCTTTTTTTTTTTTTTTTTTTTTGGCTATAATTATTTAAGCTTGTTTGGAAATTCTGTGGCATTTGGCCATAGAATTATATACATATATATATATAATATATATATATAGTATGTATATATAGAGAGAATATATATTTTATACATATAGAATACAATGCCTTCCATTCCTTGAAAATCTTCATCCAGATATATTTTTGCCTGAACTCCCCATTTGCTCATATGTTCCTGACTTTGAAGTCATGCCTTACAGTTTTATAATAACTGCACATACATTTTAAAATACAATTTTAAAATGACTTCATTAAGCTTCTCATTATTCTCTCTGATCTCATGATAATTCAGCTACGGCAGAAACCTGTTTACAGTAAGCACATACAGATAAAAAATATTAAAAAGAAAAAAAAAAAAAAAAGAACAAGAAGAAAACAAAAGTCAAGACTAAACAGAATTCCAGGGCATCATAAAAGAAAATAATTTCTACTACACATGAAATCTCTTAGCTACATTTAAAAAAAAAAAAAAAAAAAAAAAAAAAAAGTATGCAATGAGTCCTATCAGAATAGTAATGACTTAATAAATAAAAAAGTCTCTGTACTGGTCTGACAAAATATCTTATTGTCTTAAAGTGCATCAAATTATATATATATATACACACATACAAACACACACATTTTTTTCAGTAGTTATGCAATAAAAAAAGGCATAATCTCAAATGTCTTTTGTTCCTAATGATAATCCTCAAAATTGATGGTCATATTTAGCCTTCTGCAGTATATGCCAATTGCCAGAAGTCCATCATCGTGATATTCTTGCAAGGAATTTTTAAGGACTTTTAAGGATTTTGATTTTTTTAAGGACTTTTAAGGATTTTGATTTTCCATCACTGAATCAAGACACTGCTGCTGACGTTGTTTCCAGCAACAGTGTGCATATTTTCTTACAGTTTTCTATATCTATGCTAAGGAGTTTGAATTTGCTCAGCAAAGAACACCTAAATTCTCTTCAGGGACTGTAACATTGTCCATTGTCCCTCGTAAAGATCACAATCAGTAACAACTCTTTGATAATAAAAAAAAATTTGAAGCCACACAAGGACACTACAGCCTTGTGGTGATGTATATAGATACATATAAACACAGATTATTATTAATCCAATTAAGAGAAAAAAAATTGTCTGGATAGAAAGTTGGTGGTTGTACTTTAATTATTTGGATCCCCCTAATCTTGACCACTCTTAAATATTTTGGGGGGAAATAGAGTTTTTATATGAGCTCTATTTGGGGGGAAATAGAGCTTTTATATGAGCTGTCCTTTGTGCAGTGTGTTTATTTGCACACTTTATGAACATGTCATTAAGGAAGTCATGCAGTAAATAAGGTAGGCTTGGCTTGAATTATTAATAGGATAGTATATGAGACGACTCATGCAATGTAAAAGGAAAATTGTTCATATCCTAAGGGGATATGTTTACATTAGTTTAGAAACTCTGGTTTTATCCTAGTCCATGGTTGTAGAAGGCTTGATCCTACCTAAAAGCTTAACTGCAAAGCATATGTAATAATAACCTACTTGTCAAAAATAATGAAGAGAATCTGAGACAACTCTTTCATACAGATAGATCACAGACTGTATAATTACTTTGTTTGACTGTCAAATATTTATGATATTTTAACTGCTTAATTCAGAAAGCATAAAACTGAAACAAAATAGTAGAAGTATTTGGACATTTCCTAATGAAGCAGTTTTCCCTTGGAAAATACTAACAAGATGATAGCTTTTTCTACTGGAATTTCTCAACAAAATATATAAAGTTGTAAAAGTAGAGATATAAAGTATAGTGGAATGTATTTTGTAATCCTTATAACAAGATAGTTTGAAATGGATAGTGCAATATTTTTTTTCCAGAATTTTCAATTTTTAAGGAAAAATTATATTTATTTGTCAGTTACTCTCCAATCAATGGTTTTGGTGCTAAGACAAAACAAAATTAAAATTTTAAGAACCAGGGAATCTCTTGCAGAACAAGAATTCTGATATTTGGGTACTTTATGAAATGTTATGAAATATAACAGTTTTTATTATTTACTTCTAACACTGTTAGCTTAAAGTGTTGTTGACTGACATACTTCAAGTCTGAAAGGATCTGCAGTGTAACAATTCAAGACTGAGAATTTATTCATGTATCTGCGGAAGCAGACTAAGGAATAAAGTACAGCACTGCAAGTAACGATTTTGCTTACTTTCTATTCTGCAAGGTAAAGCTTGCTGTAGGCAACAGGAAGAGGGAAATGATTTGTCTCAGCTGTGAAGGTAATTGCTACCTCTTTACCTAAAACAATAAGACAATGATTTTGATTGGGCCACAGTGTGATATTATAAGACATAAAACTTTTTATATTAGTGTCACAATCAGACCTTATATCCAACAAGACAAGGTCTCCAAAAGGCAAGTGAAAAAATATTTTTGTCAGGTTTACCCACTAAGTATTTTGGTAATTAGCAGAATATTTGAGAATCTGGGGATATTTTGCTCTTTCTTGGTTGACTCAATTAACTGTCCCATTAGGATGTGTAAGGTTACCAATATCAACAGCCATCTGAGTCTTCTGTGAGGGCAAACAGTTTTAAGAGAATTTTCTGAACTGTGTGGTGTACTCAGAACAGATATACCTGTAATACAGAAATCACTAACAAAGATGTCTAAGAAATACATATATAAATACAATGTATCTATAACTATTATTGAAGGTTTTAGAACTCTTATTAGAGTTAGAACTCTTATTAGAGTTCTAAATAATAATAGAATTTTATTTATGCTTTTCTAAAGAAAAATTTCATTTACAGGAATGATGCACCTAAATCCTGTCATTATATCAAGAAGTCATTTATTCACAGCAGTCATTTGTATCTGAAAGCCATTGCTATGTGACCTCCTCTGTCTCTGAGAAGAGCTTGTTGCTCTTAGCATCTAGAGACTACCATACCAACTTTTGAACAATGTCAAAAAAGATGACAAATTGGCCATGTCAGAGTAACAGAGATGATGTACTGTAAAGAAGATGATTAAAATGTCCAAGGTGTCCAAGGCCAGGCTGGATGGAGCCTTGGCCAACCTGATCTAGTGGGTGGCATTCCTGCCCAAAAAACAGAGTCTAGAAAGACGAATACACAACAATCCATTCCCTACTTGTCCAAGAGCTGATTTATTATTTAAGATCTAGATCTTTACTCATCCAATATTTTTATGAGAAGGAACATTGCTTGGTATGGGCCACAGAATGCATACCACATGCTAAAAAAACAGCAGGTGTAAATGGATATAACTCCAGTGATGACCTCACAAGTGTGATCTGTGATGATTTGCATCAGTTGAGACTTAGTCACCTATCTCAGCTAAAGTGCTGAAACAACAGTTTAATGGAATATCTTTATTGTCATTTCTGCAGTGGGAGCCCACTTAAGCACAAAAATTTCTTATGGCAGCAGTGAATTATACTTTAGCTTTTTTATGAACCATCTTGGAAGATGGCTATAGGCATACTGAAAAAGTGGCTCATAAAGAATTAGTTTTGCATAGTGTTTATTTTATGCTTCTGTCTAAACTAATAAACCTACCTCATTTTTATTAAAAAAAAAATTAATAATAATAATCATGCTTATCTACATCTTCCATTCTTTTCCTCTTCTCAGGCATTTCCAAAGAACATACCATAATTAGTCTAGTTTTCTGTGTATATTGTTTATTTAATTACAGTTCCCTCCTCTTTTCTGTTGTAATTCTAATAGACACAGCATTTACTACACATACCTCAAGGAATCAGAATGCAGGAAAACAGTCTGATTTTTCCAGCCTGGAAACATCGTTCTTCAGGGAACAATACAAAAGTAGGTGTAAGGAGACTTGAGGTCTACTCCCAGTTGTCCCACACATTTCCTTTCTTGCCTCAGGCAAGTCACTTGACCTCTTCATAAATCACTTATTAGTTTGAAAATGTGAGAAATAATGCTAAAGTTGGGCAAATACTGTGGAAAAAAAGTATATATATATTCTATAAATGTAGCTTAAATAAACGCCACAAATTTATGTTGATGACATCATATATATTTTAAAGCAGTCAAAAAATCATCTGTGTAAGTGCTCCACAAAAGGACTCACAGTGTGTTTTTTTTATTTTTGATTTATGACCTCACTTAGAAATGCAGAGTTATATTGCTGACTCACTTGGCAGGCAGAACAAATGGGCCCTATTAGCTCCAACTCATGAATATATAAAAGGAATATATAAAAATTCTTGTCAAAAGAAAAGAAAATAGCAACAGCGTATGTTGCAGCTTTTTGCTTCTGCTATGCACTGCACAGGATTTGCGTTTGAGTAGAGAGGGAAGGAGACAAGCACAGCTATTCAAACGCAGTTACAATAAAACCTTTGAAGGAAGACCTAATCAAATTAAGTTTTGCTGCATATTTCAAGACCTTTAGACAGTAAGTATTTTTCTGTGTTGTGAAGGACAATTATTAAAATCCACTACATATGTAGTGTATACACACACACAAATATACATATTGTTAGTACTAATTGACCTCAGGTAGAAAGCTCTACTTCCTAATTCTAGGGAGGTGAGAAGACTTGTAGAATGATCACATATGCATTTCAATAACAAGATAATAAATTTTAATACTAGTAAATGGCAACATTCTTTCATTCCCAGCAGAGGCAGGGGCTTAGGGACTCAGTTAACCTTCTTTACCACTCTACAGTTATATTCAATCTGTCATTCATAAATGTGCATCTGCAAACCAGCTTACTCCGGTTCCATATAAACTTTGACAACCAGTTATCAAATGAATGTTCACACTGGCTTAATGTTTTAAAACTTAGAATTAATATGCACAGAAGGTCTGATAAGAAAAAAAAAAAAAAAAAAAAAAAAAAAAAAATGAAAAAAAAAAAAGAATTTATGGATAGATCTATTAACATCTATCAGGTAAAATGAAATGTTATTTCAGATGTTTGTCATTTTCCTCTGTGGATCTACAAAGTAAATATTAACAAGGTGTTTAAAGTGAAGCAACTCATTTACATTTCACCTGTTCTATTCTAACTGCTCTGTTCTCTCACTGTGATTCAGCCATTGTACATAGCAGCTTTAGCAAGTCATAAAAAGTAATTTTTGACTTCAGATTTGGTGATAAATTTAATCATCAGAAAATTACATGTCAGTCTAATTTCATGGCTGTATTACCCTTCTGTCTAAGAACTTAAAGAACTAATTAAATTCTGAATTAACTGAAATCAGAATAAGTCCCAGACACTAGCCTCTAATCTGGACAAGCATCTCTTGATAGAAAATAGAATTAATGTGTCTCATGCTTCAGGAAAGCTTGCCAAAAGCAGAACCCTTACTGTTCTAGGAACAGGGCCTACCACAGGTGTAATTTACTACTACAGTGTTCCTCCTTGAAAGATCTTATTGCACTTTCTACTAGTCTTGACACAGCAAAGGGATGTAAATCGCTAGCCTAGAAACACAACTATATTATCAAGTCAAGAGGATCTGGTAACTCATCTTTTTCCTTAAATTAACAAATACGTATAAGACAATGATTTACATCATAAAATGCTCTGCCAACCATTTGCAACTACCAGGATGATTGTAGACTAGGAATGTGGCAGCTGGCATGACCTTTTTATAACAGTAGCAAAGAGAAGCAAATGAAGATGATATGCCCAAAGGATGCCTGAACAAGAAAAGAACAAGTAGATGAATGCAAGGACTGTGGTGACATATATGTATGCCTTTTTTGCTTCCCTGTGCAGTTTTTAAAGGAAGAATTTCCCACCTGCACCATCTAGGTGACACCAACAGCCCAAGTGACTGTAAGCAGCAATCTTTACAAAAGCTTAACCGTACATCTAGAGTGGATGTTACCCTACTGAAATGGACTGTCTGGCAGACCTACATGTGAGCATCAGGTGGGGATAATTTTCACTTCTCAGTTCCCTTAGTCTATATTCCTGCCAATTAACATCTTTCACTCCTGAGGATTATATATGTCCTACAGCTCTTACCAGCAGGACATCTCATTGCTGCCTCCTAGCTACGTTTAAATGTTAATGAATAGTTCTATAGCTAATACATGCAGTTGATTTTATCTTTATGTCTACCAGTTTTAAATGTCACGGCTTAGACTTGCCTGAAATGAATTTTGCTAAACCATCCCCTTTTAATTATCTTTTACCATTTATAGTTCTATCTGATGGCCTGTGCTGTCAACAGGGCTGCTAAAAGGTAGTTCAACTTTCTGCCTTTAATACTGGGAGGTGGAACAGCCAAGCCCTCAAACCAAAGCATAGTCTGCTCTTCCTTATTGTGGAAGCCATGATTTCTTAAGATGCAAAAAAAAATAGAAACCCAATAAGCTAGCTTCCAATGTCATGATATTTATGTACCTCTTTAATTGTGAATCATTTAAGCAAGGGATTTATTTGTTCTTGAGGCACAACAGCAGACTTTTTTTTTTTTTTTTTTTTTTTTCAAAAGAAAATGATGTCCTACAATCATCGTCATGTAAAGAAAGTAAAAAATAAATCCAACACCAATTCATTTCTCATAATTAACATATCCATACTTTTCAGGAAAAAATAAAAATGCATTCATCTTTCTAGGCTAGTGATCATAGACTTTTTTTATGTGAAGATAGTTTTGTGCATGGAACTACAGGCTGATTTGAGAAGAAGGTGGTCACTAAGAGGGAAAAAGAATTTAGTGCATGCATGTTTCTATTGCTTTCTTTCTAGATTTCTAGCCTCAACAATATACGAAATTATTTTCAGATATCTAGTCAAGAAGTCTCTTTTCAAGTGGAAAGGTATCTCAGTGGCAAGAGCCCCTGCTTGATGACAGAAAAACCTCTCATCAGGTTTTTAACCTGTAAACAGGTTAAAATTTCTGTTATGCAAACTTCTTGTATGACTTGATTACAATGAGGTGAAGACTGGATGTATCATGAAGACATGGACAATTAGTTCTTTATATACAAAACTGTGGTTATGATGCCATAGATAAGGTTAATATGGACCCCAACTAAATCAACATGTTCAGCTTAAAACAGCTGATATATTTGGTGGTGAAAAAAAAACATAGTGCGTATAGTTATGTCCTTGTTGGACCATTTAGTTGGCTTAAAGAAATTCTTGGCCCATATTAGGTCACTGATAGTTTTTTGGCTTCCAGATATTTCCAGAGCTTGGGCTGAGCTGGCTCCAGAACAGAAACTCTAGTCTTTTACACTTAGAACATTAAGCAGTCTTGGTCTTAAGAATGGGTTCAGATTTGCAATAATAGACACAGCATAGAGAAATGTCAGTGTCAGATTTACATATAAGCATACAGAGAGTGAAGACAGGTTGCTGAAAAAGTGTTTGAGCTGGGAATGAGTAGGGGTGAGACAAAGATTTGAAATAGTTAAGACAGTAATTAATATTTTGGAAAGAGTTATAACAACACCTTGTTGTCATCACTGAAATGAACCAATAACTTTGTAAATAGGATCTCCTGTGCCTTGTTACCATGTTTGAAAACTATGATGATAGCACTTCACCATATCACAGAATAGTTGTACAGTGTTTAGATATCATGGGTCCTTTGAGCCATGGAAGAGACTGTCTACAGAAAATGGACAAATGCAGATAAGGCTCCCATAAAGACATCCTTAAAAAGAAATATTGCTTTATGATTAAATTTCTAGGCACTAAACAAAAGTAACCCTTGCTAGAACCTTTCTATAATTCAGTAAGGCTTCTTAAAATTTCTCTGTCTCAATTTTCAAAGCAAAAAAGCAGAAATTTGTACTCCACTTCAAATATGAATTTTCTGTGTCATGAAGACAAGCCTTAAGATCAAGAGATACATATGCCAGAGCAACTTTCAAGGGCAAAAGAAACTGTCTGCTGGGTTTAGAACAGAAGGCTCGAGTGTATGTTCTGAGACGGTTGTACATATTTACATCAAGGCAGTTGACAACATTTTAAACTTTTTTTTTTTTTCTTTTCTTTTTTTTTAATGCTAGAAAGCAAAGCTGCCATAATTGTTGCCTGGCCCAGTAGTTTTAAAATATAGCAGAGGCTTAGCCTTGAATTGGAACTGGTCAACAGTATTATCATATTTTCTATGTAACTGTCAATCATAAATCACTATATTATGAGAAGACAATCTTTTCTTTCTAGAGATTAGTTGTTTTGGTTATGATAAGGTACCTCAAGCCTTGCTGCCTATTTCCTTTCAGTTTCTAAGACTGTATTAGACAGAAGAGAATTGTAAGTAATTCTTAAAGCAAAAGCTGCATTATTCTGAACCCTGAAACATTCTTACTTCTGTTTAGCTATGTGATAGATTCTTCCAGTATATCAAAAATTTGTCCTCTCCACAGTATGACTATTCCAATAAGCCCAGTGGATATAACTCTGTGACTATCATGATAGTTAAGAACCTATATCAGTTAAGAACCTCTAGCTGTGGCAAAGCTCCTTCTCCTCAGGCCTTGAAAG
>NC_048899.1:26995919-27085051 GCF_011077185.1 Oxyura jamaicensis | reverse complement strand
AGAAAGAAAGAAAGAAAGAAAGAAAGAAAGAAAGAAAGAGAATTGGAAAGAATTGGAAAGAATTGGAAAGAATAAATTAAAGAGAAAAAAAAAAAAAAAAAACTAAAGGCCTTATCCAGCTTGGAAGCAAATTGTACTAAGAATTTCTGGGATTATCTTGGACATGTTATATATCCTTGGTTCACATGATGAATATTTACCCCACATATATTTTGTACAGAGCAAAATAACTACTCTTATAGCTGCATGCTGCATTTCAACCCCTGAGAGAAGGTTGGGGTTGAGACGTGACATCTCAGTCTTCTTCAGTAACAAAAAAAGAGCATCTTTCACCAATAGTTCTCCAGCTTATTTGAAGGAAAGCTAAAAGCCCACTAAGGTCTGTTTGATGGCCCAGATGTGGGACTAATTCTTAGAGTTGTAAAAATTAGCTTTTAAGTCACAAATATAACTGCGTAGATTTCACCCTTATGCTTATAAGCAAAACAAAAACTGGCTAGAGTTAAAAGAATACAAATATCCTCTTATGCCCCATTTCTTCCAGTGATATGTCCCTTCTAAATTCAGAAACCATGAACACTAACTACAATATCTAGTCATCATGGAATTGTTGGGAGCTGGACCTGTTTTTTCCATGTGCACATTGGGAAAAGGAAAAATATATACAAATATACCTTTTATTGATTTCATAATTAATTCTGAGCCCTGCATATCTGGCTAGTATCAATACATTTTCTGCTTCTCCACCCTTAAAAATGAAGTTCAGATGTAGAATGTGATAGTAGCTCATTAGCAGCATGAACCTAGAGCTGCAATTTACCAAACCCTAAAAGGTGTGAAGAAGGACTCATGGTACTGACAGCCCAAAATAGGGTAGCAGGGGGAACATCCTACACAGAGCACCAATTGCATCAGACCTGACCAGAATCTGAAGTGTCTTCCCAATACACAAAAATTCAGAGCTTTTACCTGAGGAGTGGAATCTCCTAAGCTTCCAGTGTAATTATCTTTAAAGGTATGCCTTTAAGGGATTGTTTTAGATTAGATTGCTGATAAACTGCCACTGTTTTTTCAGTTTTAATCCAGAGGTCACCTCTTAATTTAATAAACTTCTTTCCTTTGCAAATTTTTACAGAAAACACTGAGGTTCAGAGTCCTCCTGAGACCCAACCTCCAGGTAATTACCCAACAGGGTAATTTTCTCAAACTGTCCTTTGTCCAAGGCTGACCTGACACTAGGATGGCTTCTTTCCTTGGCTTACCTTGAACATGGAAGGACATTACATCACCTTGGTTTTGATTAAAGATTCTTCTTCCTTTTTCTTTGGTTAAATTCCTCCTTATCACATTAGACCAGGAACCATAGGTTTTGTAAGTCTGACTAACAAGATGAAGCAAAGCACACCAATTTTTAAAGAAAGCAAAATGCTTGACGTTTAATATTTCTCTGAAGGTTTAAATGTGCAACTCATCAAATCAAACTGCAGATTTCCTGTTTTCAAAATATTTCTTTCTTCACTTACTTTTACTGTATGACACCTATGCATCTTCCTACCATTTTCTAACTCTCCTCAGATCCAGACCAACTGCTGTATAAACATCTTAAAGCTACTCTCTTTTCTTTTTTCCATGTCTACATATCTTCTCTTGCTATTAAAAGCAAGCATCTCTCATCCTCCAATTTTTCCTCTTTGCAAAAATAGAGAAAACATGAGTTTGATGGTAACCTGTGGCTGTCTGACAAAACAGGACACAACAGAGATGAACACAGACACTGTGTGGATAACCTGAAATCCCATGGATCTGAGAATATTGAGATGCGACCATTGTATGTATTACAAAGTTTGCACATTTCCTTTAAGCAGTAAGCCTAAAAGGTTGATCTCTGTGGAAGAGATAGGCAGATGGCAGATCACTTGGTGCTTCTGATGACTCCTGATGTTGACCTTATAAATTTTTCAGAGAGAGACAATAATTGTATATTTTTCCTAGAAACTGGATGGTAGTTCTGATTGGTTTTGATTGACTTTTTTGTTGTTGTTGTTTTCTTTTTTTTTTTTTTTTGGGGGGGGTGGGGTAATTTGGTTGTGTTTTGTTGTTCTTGTTTTATTATATATTTTTTGTAATTTTATAATATACAAAAACATAAAAGTTCTCTGTTATCAATATAAAATGTTTATATATTCATATACAAAGGTTTCTACATTTTCTCTTAAGCATCGTTTCATTTACCTATCCCCAAAATCCAATTCCTTTAAATCAAATGCACATCACTACATGCTAAATGAAGTGTCATTAAACATCCACAAGCAAGCTCACCATTTTGGTTCATAAATAGAACAAACTTCAAGAAAATCATATGGAAAAGAATATTAAATTCTAGCTAGTATTTTGCAACCCAGCGTTTCCTCTTCATTTTCAAACTTGAATTAAAAACTTAGCTCTCTCCCTAAGTCAATGGGGATGTCTGATTATTAATATCAATTAGCACCCAACACTTAAAAACAAGATGTGTACAATAAGATGATTCCATGGCTTTCATACATTATAATGGGAAATTAGTCCCTCTGATTGAAAAACACTAAGCAGAGCTAGAGATGGTTTGATTCCTGCAAACACTGACTTTGTAACTCAAGGATTATATAGCTACAGATTTTTGAACCTCTGAAGTAACTAATGGCATCCTGAAAGCAGTGGTGGTGTTTTGGAAGTGGCAGCTAGTCTGTTTTCTCTTTTCAGTACCAGCTAAGAAAATAAACAGCCCAAACCTAACAAAAATAAATAAACAAATAAATAAATAAATAAATAAATATATAAATAAATAAATAAACTGCCAAAAATAGTAGTGCTATGGGGTATGAGCAAAGAGACCATAAGTTCCAAATATTTATCCTCCAGCTGTAAGTCAATGTTTTTCAAGGATAATTACTCCTATTCTAATGAAGGAGTTGTTATATTTTCTAGTACAGTACAATCTACATGAGTGAAAAAGGTTTCCATGATGCCAGTAAGTGAAAAGATAATGAGCCATGTTAGTATACTGGGCATCATTTTCTGACTATTTTAAACTGAGAACAAATGTCCTGGTTGGTTGCTCCTGCAACATGGAAATTAAAAGGTGAGAACTGCCAACACCATTTATCAGACTTTCTCCCTCTTACGGGATATTTGTTGACCAGAATGCCAATGCTCAACATAATAAAAAGCATGCAAGTTACATCTGATATAGTACATAAATTAAGATATACCAGATACAATGAGCTTCCCTCTGACAGCAATAGAAAATTAATTAAATAAACCTGACCTTATATTTGTTAATTAAAACAATTATCTTGTCACAGGCATAGCAAGTACAACAAAGGTATTCAGAGAAGATGTCAGTGAAAAAGCACAGGAGTACAAAAAGCTGGCTCTGGAGATCACACAACTGACATCTGACCATGGCATTGTGTGTTTTTGCATTTCCTTTTTAAAGAAAAAAGAAAACAGGCTGGTAGCATTTATTATAATAACAATAACTGTTGACTACACTTGGTGTCAGTTGGCTAAAAGATTAAGTCAACAATCCTTTATGTATTTGAGTATGTTATAAATTTATTTTCAAGTACATATAAATGTGTAAATTTAATGTATAAATTTAAACATAAGTGCATTGACACTGATTGTGAGATGTTTCCTGCAACATGACTCATGTGACACCGCTCACCTTAATTTCAATGTGCACCTGGTTATGAGTAACTTTTGCAACCTGTCTTATTTTTCCATCTTATTGTTCTTTGTATCGACATTCATTTGCAAATAAACACTTGTGGTTTTTTTGTATGCCTCTTCCTAGGAATTTCATAAAGATCAGGCACATTTGTAACAGGCCAATGGACAGTAGCCATATATGGTTCAATGGCATTGGGTTCTTCTTATTAATATTAATTATTCAACTCCTACTATGCCAGGGATAACCAAAACCTTCACATCTGATATGTATAGAAGAATCCAGAGGCACACACTCTTTCAAAATGTCTCACATTTTCTATAATTCAGCTACAGAGCCTACTAAATACAAGATACTCAAATTAGGAGTGACTCAGTCAGTCTCAGAGTTTGTCCAGAGAATGGCTTAGAGTGGGAACCTGATTGTATATTTTGTATTGCCATCTCTATTTCACCAAAATCTGCAGAGTGAGCTTAGCCTGCTAAATTTATTAAGCTGACTAAATGTGGAATTAAGAAATTCCAAACAACTAGCCACTTACAAAACTTTTCCTCAGACTAATAAGATCAGAGTGAAAGGAGGATGTTCCAGTGGTCAGCAAGGCCTACAGAAGACCTTGTCCTACAATGTACCAGGGGTTTGGATGGAAGAATAAGCCACATCTAATTCAGCACAAATCCAGTGCCATTCAGCACAAGAAACTGGTGGTGGTGTATCGTGGGACATGGTTTTGTTTGTTTGTTTTACTTTTTTGTTTTATTTTTTCCTTTTTTTTTTCTTCTTTGCCAGCCAAGTAGCCAGAAAGCATCCATACAGGCAGCATTATGTAAACGGTGGCTATTTTCAACAGATGCATCCATTTGTTAACACATAATGCATATTTGTTCTGTCAATAAATATGTTTCTTCTTGACATATTTTTATTTAGATACAGACATATCTATGCATGTGATCAACCCACACTCTGGCTCCATATGTACATACATACATACAGACACACGTATTTGTTGATTTTGTAGGAATGGGTGTGAGAGGAGTATTTACTGTCATGGGATCGCTTGTCCCTAGTGCTTTTTAGAGGGAAATACAAACTGGAAGCAAACACTGTCAGGCAAGGCACTACATTTTGAAGAAGCAACAGAAGACTTTCCCGTTGGTAGAAGCATCTTTCTTCTACCCACTGAAAACAAACATCTTTTTCATCTAGTCATGAATGCATGAGACAGAAAAGAGATCTGCAACGATTTTCTTTCCTTGTTTAATGTTGCTGATGAATTGTATTTAATACCTTATAAGCAGGTTCTGCTCTTTATTTATTGGGAACTGTTTGATTCTATAAGATTTGACAGCTTTCTGACATACCCCAAATTGTTCCAATAGTAACAGTAATAATGACAATATCATTTAGAAATCTCTCACATAATGTATGTGAATGGAGTTACAGATCTACTGTAAGTAACAGAATAATGGAACAGCAAATTACTTTGTAGAGGCAGCTGAAATTAGATTGTGCCATGCTGCCATAAGAGACAAAGAGATGGATGAAATCTAGTGGGAGGAGAAATTTTTATACCCGTGAGAACTGCTGGTTGCTCTTCCTTACCTCAAGGATATACAAGCCTTTCCCATTTTGACAAGAGGCAAAAAAACCTTATCAATTCATAAAACAGAACACATTGCATATGTTCTATAAACAGAGAAGAAGCATGTAGTTCTTTCAACCTGCTGACTAAAGGAACTAAGTTGGGATTTTCAACCTATATTTTTGCTGATCATGTCCTTTAAATGCCACTGAAAATTCAAGCACTCAGTAGTCCTAGGTACTTCTGCTGATAGGAGCCATCTCTCCTCCCTGTATATTCCATCAGAGTTCCTACTTAAAGGAAAAAAATGATTCTTAGCATTGCAAGAAAGGCCTGACAGCTTGAATGGTCATGCAAAAATATGCAAAGCTATAAAGAATATCTTTAGTAACTCTAGCAAAGTTTAACTATGAGAATGAGATCTGCCTGAATACATGTAAATTGTCACAGATCCACTGTAGCCAATAGTGCAAACAAATTTTTCCTCATTTCCTGAACTCTCCTACAGATTTGAAAGAAAATTTGCATGTCCTGTTATGAAGGGGAAAAATTTGTGGAAAATCAGATGACTTACACTAGTAAGTGTAAGAAAGAATAACATCAGGTCCATTACTTCTAAGGAACACAGAGGTACAAAAGAAATCAAGGAAAATCATAAAGCACAAGAGAGAGCAAGCCAACAAAGAATGTCCTTGGTGAAGTCGAATGTGTTTTGTATACTTACGAGTGGAAAACTGTGCTTTGGTATCAGGTTAGTAAATCATGCCTATAGGATTGCATATCACTGAATTGTATTGTGGCTCATACTGCAGTAGAGTCAGAGCAAGAAATAAAGGAGTGGAAAACTTTTTAAAATTTCATTTTAACCATTCACTCTTTGGTATGTTTGCATTATGCTTCATAAAATACAACAATCCTTCTCCTATTAATTTATTATAAGTCTTATAGATAAAATAGATCCAATATTAATAATAATAAAAACATAATACAGAACTTGAGGTTCTTGAAACAGTTATTGTGTAAGGATCTGCAAAAACCTCTTTCATATTTCTTGTTTAATATACTGCTTAGTAGATCCTTGTTTATACATGTATTATAAATTATTCAGGACTGTCTTCTGGTGTAAATCAGAATAGCTCTAGAAAATGTAAAGCAACTGAATTGCTATTGATTCAATTCAGTACCTTCAGGATTACCAATTAAATGAAAAGGGAAACTTATCTTCTACTGCTGCAGTGTGATTTTTTTTTTCTCTTTTTGTTTCCTTTTTAATTAAAAAAGTGAATTTTTCATTACATGTTAGTGTGAAAACGAGGGGTGGGAATAAAAATAGGTCAAAATAAGAAAAGCTCTGAGACTTCAAAGAGGTGCAATCTACTGTTTAGAGACAATAAGAGGTATGCAGTGGAACCTTAGGAACTGGGGATGATACTCTCAGCTCTAATCTGGACATCCTTCTGTGAGCAGGGGTTTTGAAAAGCAGATACATCTTTTGTCCTCTAAAATTAATTTAAAAGACTCTTAAAATATTATATGTTATATGAACACATTTTTTAAGAAGGAGCAAACACTAGGCTTTACTGTGTAGATTTTCTCCATTCCTACAGAATCATTGTATTATATTCAGAACAAGGAAATAGAAATTGTGAATATTTTCATATGTTCACTCTTTAAACTGTCAGATTTGTATCCCCTAAAAGAAACAAGTGTGTGGGTTTCAAAACTGGACTAGATTACATCAATATAAATTCAGCAATAGGGAATCAACAGGAGAGGGAAAAATAGATGTATCTTACAGAGTATAAGCAACATGTCAGTTTGTCAGATATACATGATTCCTCATTGTATATGGCACTGAGAACATAAAACAAACATCTAACCATATATATAGAGAAAATCTTGTCAGTAAAACATTCTATAATAGCCTGGATCAAATTATACTGTTTCAAGCAAGAGATCATCTCTATTGATTTAACTAGACAACACCCTATGTTACTCCTCTGCATGAAGTCTGCATAATGTCATGCACTGAAAACTCAATGTCCGCCTCAATATTTATAACAATTCATATCAGAGGGAACCAACCCAATATTTTATACAATATACTGATCTGCAATGGTAAATGAAGGATAAATATCCTGGCTTTTCCTTTGCATTACTTTCACTGAAAGTTTAAATTCCAAGTGAAGATGTTTTGTCTGAGGCACTAGCCTTACTAGGAAAAATTTTTCATATGTGGTCATTTCATGGTACCCATCTCATATTAGAGATCACAGGACGTCACCCTTTCCTAACAGCACCTTTCCAAAGCCTACCTTATGAGATAAGGACTGAAGCACAGAGGAAGGGTACAGGAGTGAAAATGACTAATGAATCATCTGATGTTGCAAGAGTAATTAAAATATAATTCATTGCATACTGAAAGTGGAATTTAGGCAGAGTATTATGGTGAATTGTCCTACCTGTGTTGAAAACCAGGGGGATTTTTAATGATCATGGGCTATTTGTGGTCATAGTTCATCTCTTCTACCTCCTGCCACACTGAGTCCTTACTGCACAACAAAGAGATCCCAGCTTCCCAGTACCACTTTCCTACTGTGCCACATAATTTCATTATACCCTGAAAAATTAATCCTTGGGGCATTACATAGTTCTTTTATACACAAACCTCCCTGATCCTGTAACTAGACTGATAATGAGCTATATCAAAGAGATATACCAACCCAGAGGATTGTAATTGTCAAGAATAAAGCATACACCCCTGCTGGTCTATAGATGCTTCATCCTATACATCAGCCCCAGAAATCTGCTGAGACAGCTCCTGCGTGAAAAGCAATACCGTTGTCAAATATTACAAGATACACTTCTAATCTTCTTTGGACACAGCTTCAGGGGGGCAGATAATCCAAGTTGTTGTAACTCATCAGGAAGCTGCTGGAAAAAGTTTCAAGGTTTCACAAATGCTGTTCTTTTTACATAGCTTTCTGTTTTTCAGACTGTAGGGAAGGCTGCCTGATGAGACTGCTGCTGGAGAAGAGAGTCTTCTAATAAGACAAAGTCTCTGGACTGAGTAAAAAAATCCCTATCCTTACAACAAGTTTTTGCATGTTGCTTTGCTTTATGTACATTCATACATTCTGAGGAAGTGTTCATTATGTACATCTTTACACACCCCTGCCCCCCCCTTGGATTGATAGATTACTGTTCATCTGAGTAATTTACAGGGTGAAATGGAGATATGTCAGCAAAAAGAGAAAAGATACAGAGGGAGACCTGGGGGTTTGGTCAGTGTGTACCTAACTGGAATGGCTATGCTTTTTTCAATTAATTCTTCAGATAAAATGCAGGTTTGTCTACAAGCATGATCTATTCATATTACTACAAAGAATGTGAAAATGGATGTGGAGGACAGTTAAAACATTGAATATTCAAGTTTCTCAGAAGATTCTTTAACATCTAGGGTTTTAGAAGGACTTGTGCAAGACAAAACATCTGGGAGTCCTTGCACTAAAGTGTTTAAGTTGCCTTTACATTGATTTGGAGTTCTAAGGGAAGGAAAAAGAAGGAAGATAGATGAGATTATCTTTAACACAAAAAGGAACAATATTTATTTTTTTAATTTATCTACTAAACAAAGTAGTTTTAAAAAACAAACAAACAAAAAAACCACTATATTTTTAATTTAGCAGAAAAAAGAAAATCTACGTTTACCAGATTTTTTTTTTTTTTTTTTTTTAAATTTCCAGAGCTTTTTTGCTATCATTTCTTTGGATGTGGGGTGTCTGGTTTGTATTGCACTTTTGACAAAGTATACAAAGGACAACGTATTTGTATAGCACTTAGGACAAAGAAGACCTAATTTTAGCTGGAGTCTGAGAGAACTACTGAAAACCAAACAAAAGGCAATAATAACATGTTTCAGGAAAAGCACAATAAAACACTATGAAAATTTTAGCCAGATAGGTTGTCTTATAAGAGAGAAATGAATAACCCCAGGATTTACTTTCAAGGATGACTTTTGATGTGTTATAAGTATTTATTTAGAAAAGAAAATAATACTTTTTGCTTCTTCAATACAGATTTTAAGTGATTCCAATGTTGACAAATGTATCTGATAATTCTGTCATATTGATCTGGGAGAAAAAAAAAAAAAAAAAAAAAATGCAGCACTTTCTCATGAAAACTACTCTTTCTCTCACTTTTCCTATCTGTATATGGATTTCCAGTTTCTTTCTCTGTGTCTCATGAATTCTCTTATTGTCTCTGCAGCCGAAGTTTCTAAAAATCTTAACCAGCTCTCATCCTGCCCTTTCTTAACCGCTATAAGCTTCTTGTCTTGTCTTCCTCCTGCCTGCTACCTCATGCCTCTGCATAACTTCCCACTGACTGGAAGCTAGCCAACATAATACCCATCCACAAAAAGCACAGGAGAGAAGACACAGGGAACTACAGACCTGTAAGTGTAACCTCAGTCCCTGGAAAAATTATGGAGAAGATTATCCTGAGTTCTATTGAAAGGCATTTAAAGAACAAATCTTTTATCAGGCATAGTCAACATGGGTTCATCAATGAAATGCTTTGTTTTAGTAATTTGATCTTTCTATGATAAGGTCAGCACAGCCAGCCAGTCAAAAGAGGTGGCCCTCCCACTGTATTTAGCATTGGCGCAGCCTAACCTTGAGTGTTGCATGCAGTTCTGGGATCCTCAATATAAAAAGGATGTTAAGTTACTTGACCGTCTCCAGAGGAGGGCAACAAAGCTGGTGAAAGGGCTGGAGGCCACGTCCTGTGTGGAGAGGCTGAAGACACTTGGGTTGTCTGGTCTGGAGAAGAGGAGGCCAAGAGGAAACCTCCTTGCTCTCCCTCAAATTTCTGAGGAGAGGAAGGGAAGAGGGAGGTACCAGTCTCTGTTCCCTGGTAACCAACTACAGGGTGTGAGGGAACAGCACACAGCTGCGGCAGGGGAGGTTCAGACTGGACACTGGGAAAAATTTGTTTACTGTGAGGGTGCTCAGACCCTGCAACAGGCTTCCAAATGAGGTGGTTGATGCTACGGGCCTGACAGTGTTCAAGAGGTGTTTGAACAATGCCCTCAATGACATGCTTTAACTTCTGGTTAGCTGTGAAGTGGTCAGGAAGTTGGATGAGATGATCTTTGTAGGTCCTTGACAACAGAACTCTTCTACACTATAACTCTGCTTTGTGCAAGTCATGAGACAGAATACCAGACAGAGACAGACCCATCTTTGAGCACATTAAAGATGCTTGTTAAAAAGCAGTGTTTTTCTTCTCTCTAGTTTAAAACATGACAAAATAAATTTTAAAAAGCTTTACATCTTAAAATGATTTTGAAGCTCTGAACCCTCTAAATGATGTGCAAACGGCAGAATGATATCACGTTGCCAATCAGTTTCTTGCTGTTACAAACTCAATTTTCCATGCTGCTTCAAAAGCACGGTATAATCAACAAGTGAGCCTTTAAAATGCAAATTAAACAAAGTGTACCTTTAGAATGAAACAAGAAAATACACACTGAAAACAGAAAAGTCTATTTCATCATAGTGATGTAGAAAGTAAGAGTAAGTGACTGGAGGATTCAAGAGGACATTTTTTACCCAGATGCCCCAGTATTAAACTCCTTGGACTTAATTTTCTAAGACCTGTGATAATTCAACATAGCTAAATTTTTCTGTGCTATCCACACAGAACAGGAGATTACTGTTGCACATAGCACAGAACTATTCCCATCTGACACATGCTTCCTGCTTCAGAGAGTGTGGAAATTAAAAGTCAACGCAAACAGCAGAATGCCTTTGTTATTATGAAAGATGTGGGAAGGAAAACGTTTCTCATCCACTCTGGATAACCAGCAAAAAGGCTTGCTAAAGTCACCTTAAAATGTTCATAATGTTGATAACTCTGCGCTAAGAAAAGAGCTGGGATTCTTTGAGCTGGTTCCTCCAGCTCTCTGTCGCACCATGGCCTTTCAAGAGAGGAATGAAATACATTTGCAGTGTCTAAGGCCAGAGAGGAATACCATGTCCATACAAGACAGTACTTTCCTTCATCACAGAAATGTATTCAAATAGGTGACAAAGGATTTCCCTCTTTATCTGACATGAACAATATACATAAAGAAATTCTCTCCTTGTTTTAAAGGCATGAAGGATTGCAGGTCTGCCTCCTTGTCCAATAAACTCTTTTAATTTATACTCTCTCACAGAAAACTCTTTCTTATTTCAGTGTTAACTTTGTTTAGCTTCAAAATCCCATCACTGGGTCTAGTTATTCCTTGTGATTAAGATTGAAATTCCTTCCATCTGCTGAAGTTCCCCACCATCTGCTATCATATATTTTTTGTTTGAATACCTATCCCTGGCAATCAAAATTGTCCCTCAATTGCCTGTGAACCTGGATAAACAGAGATATATTTTTTTCTGACTAGTTTTACTGTCCTGTCCTGATTTTTTTTCAGTGATGCTTTCCATGCTTCCTCACATGCAAGTACCAGAATCAGCCACTGTATAGAGAGAGCATTCAGAAATAAAGTTTCTATTTTGGGAACTGGTATTTTATATCACAGAACAAGTACTGTTATTGGAATACGTCAAAAACAAGGGTGGAAATTATTTTTTTTTCAAATTTTACATGGACATTCAGGATACATTCACATTATATATTAATCATAGATCACAGCTTAACTTGCCTTTCTACTAAAGTTTGAAGCCTAAACCTGGATTACCAAGTTACTGTGGAAATCTTCCTTCCCAGGCTACCTAACCATTAAATTCTTCAGTTCCACTCTCCTCTGGTGCAAGGACTATTGCAGTCTTGTGACTACAGGAGCTAAAGGGCAGTGAATTTATCATGCTAAAAAATGGTGAAAAACAGGATTAACACAGTGTGCATATGGATTTAGTCAAATTAGGGTCTGGTATTTTGTCTGGGTGAAAATCAGTATGGTAACATGGATAAATCTGAGTTTTTGTTATTACAGACACTCATCAGTGAATACACAGAGCTGAGAGGGCAGCAACCACAAGTAATTATGCCAGCTATTTCAAGTTTATCACAGCCTCAAAATGCAAATGATTTCAGTGGCCTGAGATGACAGAAGGAGGGAAGCAAGCTGAGCCTTGCACAGAACCCAGAGGTGTTAAATGCTCATGAATTTAGCTCTACAAAAGCAAAGGTGGGAAGTTTGATTTTCTTGTACAGCCCCATAAACTGTACATTTTGAAATCTCCCTATTTGTAAAGCCGAACCAAAAGATTTGTCACAGTCTTTTATACAGTTGAGATGACAGCTTTTTGACTTATTTTTAAAGTGACATCCCATTATGACACCAGACTCACTTGTCTAAGCAAACATATTTTTGGAGCATAAGGACAACTGAAAGTCTGCAAAGATGGGGTGGTCCGTAAGAGATTATCCTTGGGAAAACTTTTTTATTATTATTATTTTTTTTTTTTTTTAATTATCGTTTTACCAAACCACCTGTATATTCGTTAGATTGAAGCTTTGTTTTCAAGCACTGGGAAAGAAAAATATGAACAGCAGAGCCTGTCATCATGAAGCCCTTTCTCACCAGAACAGCTAAGTGCTTTCTGCACATCAATGACTACCCAGGAGTATGACTGCCAACTCACAGTCTGTCACCATGCATGACCAGCTAGCAAGCAGGGGCTAAGAAATATCAGTATTGGCAGGAAGTAAAATTCCAGTGCTCCTTCAACAATTGCAGCCAGTTTAAATCCATCCTAGCATTGGTACTCATAATACATCAGTTGCAAGTTGCTATTAGTAAGAACTCTCCATGTTACAGCTCATGAACCAAAATATATATCCAATCTATAACCCTACCTTGACACATAAGTTACACACTTATGGCATATTAAGAAGTAACATGGACATTGTAATGAGAGGTAAGACAAATCCAGAAGACCCTTGCATAGCAAACACATCTTTCCATTGGGCAGACTTTGTTACTGCATAGTGTTGTCTCCATCCTTGTATAGCAAGTAAATATAACAACCGGTCTGAGCATGAGGCTTTCAGATCTCCACTTCAGCCTACCACCTTGAGTTAAAGGTCATTCACTGACAGAAAAATGGAAAGCATCTTCTCTGCATCAGGATAGATGATGGGAAGGGGAGCGAATGCTTTCCACACCATATAATAGTGCTAAATTTGTATAGTCCACAGTAGAGTCTTCTCATGCATCACTGACCTTGGCTGAGCCCTGTCACCACCGGGCTGCCTGGCTACCCTGGGTTTTTGTCTGACCCTGGTTACCCCCATTGGGTCTAATCCTGACCCGGACCTGCAGCTTACTTCCCAGACCTGCCTTGATGCCCTGGGCTGAAGGCTGCCCCCAGAGCTCACCCAGCTCCCTCACTGCAGGGCTGAACCCAGGCCCTGGCTGCTGTGGCCCTGCCTCTAACCCCAGGCCTTCCCGTCAGCCCCTGACACTCAGTCCTCCTTGGCAATGTGGTCCTTGCCTTCCTCAGAAGACAGCTGGTATTCATTTTCTTAAAGCAAAGTAAGGTATTTCTGAATGGTTTTTAATTAGTTACCCCCAGGTTTTTAAAAAACATCATTTTCACGAGGGCCAAAGTCCTCTTCAGTTCAACCTTGAAATTCTACTGGATTTACACTATGACTGATTCAATGCTGCAGGTTTATTAGCCCTGAACACAGGTTGTTTGTAAAATCATTTACAAATTTATGAAACAAGCCTTGTCTATAGTTGGAAGACCAGATCAAGAACAGAATGAATGGCAATTCCTGGGGGAATAACCGTTATGTTTCTATGTTATATTACTGCTGACATTTTATTTTATTTTATTTTGATTTTGATTTTAAACAGCTTATTTTATGAATATAAGGCCTTGAATTTAGCTTGAATGGGAACATGTCAGCCCATTGTCTTCTGGCTTATGGGATACAGACCAAGACAGACAACTCCTTTGCATTTCTGTTCTTAAGAACTGAAAAAACCCTCCTACCGCATTCTGCCAAAAATGTCACATTTCTTTCCATCTAGCACTGCTAATTTAAGAATCTTTCTATATAGTTCTGAAGTTAAACAGGTAACATCTACTCTTATGTCTAACTAATTGTCATAGGTCATGATACTGAAGCTGGTGAAGCATAAGAGACCTGAAGAGGGATTTAATTGAATCAGCAAAACTTGACACATTCTTTTAGAAGGCATCTAAGAAACACTTTTAACGTCTTAAGAAAATACCATAGTTAGTCTTAAAATAAGCTGCCAAAGGCCTAAAATAAACTAGGAAAGAACCTCAAGTTTATTTCAGCATGGTCTCTGTGCCTTGGGAAGGTACAGATCGGTAGAGAGACATTTTTGCAGAAGTATTAAGAGAAAGCTACTAGTGTTAATAAAGTATCCTACTTGATACTATTTCCCTATCAGAAGCAATTGCACAGGAGTTAATAGATCTCTGGAAGCAACAACACCCAGGAGGTTAAAAAGTTTCTATCTTACTTGTAGGCTATTCTTCAACACAGTATCTGAGTGAAAGACAAACTCTAGGGCTTACAGACATGAAGTATAAAAGCACGTGTTTTACTGTATGATCAATAGATCTAGTGATTCTTTTTCTTCATTCTAGACTATACTACACAGACTACAATGAATAAATAAAACAGTGAAGTGAGCTGAATATTTCAGCTTAGTGGACAAGAGAGTGCATGCATGTGTGTGCGCACATATTTGAGAATTTTGCAGTCTTATGCCATCCTTAGTAATGACTGCAATATGTACAGAATCAAAAATGTGTATTTGCAGTATTAACCTGAAATCACTCAAAATTTGGTGCTTAAAATGTGTGAAATTACATTTTCAATGAAGCATGTTCTTTTTTTTTTTTTTTTTTCCTGTTTATACTGCTGAACAATATCTATACACTCTATAAAACAGCAACTTCTGACCTGGCTGTTCAGAGCTGTTCACAATTTTAGAACACCTCTGACACTGCTAAGGTCTTTTTCCTTGGAGGCGGGTTTGAAAACAGACTTTTGGCTTATCCCAGCATGGTGATTTTCATCAGTACCTTCATTCTGAAGTTAATTACAGCATACGTGGGCTTCTACTGTCTAGAAGTTTGAGGTGCAAAGTACTTTTACCTAAGTTCTTGGCTGAACCTTTCCTAAAACCTAAATTCTCTAACAGAGAAACAGCTTGAGACATACTGGAGAACTAGCCCAAACTACATATCACTGTGATGTAGCTGACATTTTTCCAAAGTATCCCTAGACATATTGTGATATGCTATGCTCTCAACTTCACTTGAAGGAAAAAGAGGAAGTACACTGTAAAAAGTCATTATGAAATTATTAAAGAAGTACAGATTTTTTTTTTTTTGTCAGATAGATAGATAGACAGATAGACAGACAGACAGACAGTCTAGATAGACAGACAGACAGAAAGAAATCTGAACACTCAGAATTGTACAAGGAACATGATGAAAATACATCCTTAAGAAGAGAAATTCTATGACAGTCTTTCTGTTTGTAGGAGGTGTATGAAAAACAAACAAACAAACAACAACAACAACAACAACAAAAATCAGATGCAAAACAAGTGAAAGAGATGATCCCCTGAATTTTAGTAGCTGGATTACTGGAAGGCATGGCTGTCCACACTGCTCCCAGAAGGAGACTTACATCTCACCACTCATTATACCTTTTGCCTGGAGAAGTGAAAGCAACAGTAGTATGCTTCTCACTGCCCTGACATGCAGGCAATGAGCGTAACTGTTTTGCTAACCTGGACATGCCAATAGCCTAGATTTCAGGCTACTTTGTAGATGCCAGGGCAGACAGAATAATGGAGACATTACAGAAGTGAGCTATAGCTATACAGAAAGTCCAGAATCTGGGTACTTTATCTGTGTTGTGTCCAAAACAGTTTGAGAGTACAAACTGAGCTGATCTCCTCAACTGCAGCAGTGAGAGGCTCTGATAGACTGTCTCAGCCAGACATACTCTGTTATCTCTAAAGGAGGAAAAAAAAAAAAAAAAAGAAAAAAAAGAGAGAGAGAGAGAGGAGAGACAATAAACAAGTATAAATAAATAAATAAACAAATGCAAAATTCAAATGTTCAGCTCTAGTCACCCTATGCCCAGCCAGGCCCTGAGAAAATGTAAGCCCTGGCAAACTTCTCCTCGGTTTTATGGCTGAGCAGGACATCCTGTGGTATGGGACATCCATTTGGTCAGTCTGAATCAGCTTCCCTGGCTGCGTTCCCTCCCAGCTTCTGCACCCCTAACCTCCTCACTGGCAGGGCAGCACGAGAAGCAACAAAGAGCTTGACTCTGTGTAACCAATGCTCAACACCAACTAAAATATCAGTGTGTTATCAGCACTATTTTCACTAAAAATCCAAACTGCAGCACTACATGAGCTACTATGAAGAAAACTAAGTCCATCCCAGGCAAAACCAGCACAGAATCTCTCACATTGACCAATGTCCTTCACCCTATTCACGTGTTATTTCTGTGTTGCACAGAGTTCAGCTTTCTGCATCACACACAGTTTCCCTGAGGCCAGAGGGCTCCAGGCAGAAAAAAGTCCATGCAGTTCCACCCAATGGATTTACCAGCTTCCCAGAACTAGAGACTAAGGCCACAGAGTTCAGAGACTAGTGATGTGGTTTTCTTTAAGACCATACATAGCACAGATTTTTTTTGTTTGGTTGGTTGTTTTTTTTTTAGATCTCTAGGTAATACTGAAATACTCATATTTGTATTACTCATGATGTTTCTTTTTATGCTGTAAATACTTAGCATGCTTAATGAACATCTAAAGGAATTGATAGAGTCTTAACATCTTCCTATGAAACAAAGTAAAACAAAAAATACACACACGAACAAATTTTGACCTACGATGTGCTCCAGCCAGGAAAACACTTTAGCATCTGCTTTATGCCTTCTCCGGGGAGTCCTTCTATGGTTAAAATTAAGCAGTTTCTTAAATGCTTTGCTGGATTAGCTCCCTAGAGCAAACACACAGGATTCTACAGTTTGTCACAATATTTCTGATTTAATGAGTCCCTGTGCTTTTGTCAATTGGCATCTGAACATTAATTTTTTCCAAGTACAGTTGTTGCTTGAGTGAATATGGGTAATAAAAATCTGTAGAGTTGCACAAAAATATTTGATTCTGTCCTTTCGTTTGCCATGAAGATATATTTTCTGCACCCATCTAATAGTGTAAGTTAATTGTAAAGTAGCAGCTGCTGTAATATTCTTGAAGAGTTTCTGAACACAATGTTAGAAAGAACTATAATTCCAAGGTCTTGAAATACTATGCATATCTTTACATTTTCTCTCCCTCTTTTCTTATGTGGTGATTATTTTAATGAACAGGTTTAGCTAACACTGCTCTGGAAAGGTAGGTATTAACAGATCCAATTACTGTAATATCCATAGCTAATCAAGAGCTATGAAGTGGCTCAGCAGGGAGTCTAACTCAGAGCTGAGAATTGATCTATAAGGAATTCATATGTGAGAATGAAATGATCTAATTCCTACCAAATACATTTAAAGGCATTGTGAGCACTTGGAGCATATGTTGTGCTTTCTCTACTGTCTCCCAGTCTGGTAATCCTCTTGGTTGTACATAAAAGCGAAAAAATCCCAGAACAACAAAACACTTAGGATATAGATACTAATCCCCAAAAGGGAAGAAGAATTTTTTTCTTTCAATTTCTTTGTACTACACCAGTTACTATGAGCTCCAATAATGAGAGCCTTACATGTTGAATGTATCACTACGATCTTCCCTAAACAGCAACTATTACTTGTTAGAAACATGCTACAGGGTTGGGTAGTCTTTCAGTAAGGATATTTTTATGTTCTCACTCTGGTAGGTGCTGTATAAAAAATAACTAATATAGAAATTTTGAAGTCTGAGTCATAATAAAGAGATGGGTCAAAAAGACTATTTTAAATATATACTCTGAATTAATTAGCCAGACGTAACTCATTTAAATCAAATCCCAGTAAGCTTAATATTTGCTTAAACAAAGATTTGATTAAGAACTTCAGAATTTGACCTTCATTTTTTCTTTTTCTTCTTTTTCTTTCTTTTTCTTTTCCTTTTCTTTTCCTTTCACTTGTTTGTTTCTTCTCAGTGTGCCAACATTATTATCTAAGTATACTGATATGAGGGGAAAAGAATTTGTCACATCTAAATCATATAAATATAGTAAAGATCACAGAGAAAAAAAAAAAAAAAAAAAAGTGTTTCATTTTTGTTTTACATCTAAATTACAAATTTAGGAGAATATTTGAAAACAACGTTAACTGCAGGAAAAGCTTTCTGAACTGATAGATATGAGATAGTATTACAGGACACTTAAGATTAAGGGGGAGGAAAAATTGAATTTTTCAAAGTTTAAGTTTTCCCTTAAGCTAAAGGCAGCACATTTGTTTTGAGGACTGCAGTGCAGACTGTGCCATGTTCCCTAAGAAGTGAGAAGAAAGTGAAATTGTTTCCCGTGTTGTCAGCAGCAAACAAGAAATCAAAATGAATGGTGGGCTAAATCCATATTTTGGGTAAATCTATCTTGGTTTGGATGAAACTGCTCTTTTATACAAACTAATTGCACTTACTTCAAGATAAAAAGTAAAAAATCCTTCTGTCAACTCCAACTTGGAAAGAAAAGACATTTTAGTGCAAATACCACACCATGCTCAAGATTATGCTACTTATGGCACAGCGAAATAGAACTCTTCCCCAGCAAAGAGCATTTTTCAGTTTACAAGCATAGGTTTACCCCCCTCCCACCCCCCATTCACAGTAGACAGAACCTGTTTGAGTCACTGTTGTAGTCTGAGGCAACTGTTGGTGGGGAATATAGCTGTATGGTGCTTAACTGCTTGCCAGGTTAAACCACAACAGTCCTGGGGCAAAAAGGGATTTGATCAGTGTGTTGAAACAAATTTGTTATAAGCTTTATATTAGTTTAATCATTTCTGGTAACGTTGATTTATTTACTCTTGAGTTGTGCTTGTTCTCAAAGCCATGTTATGTAGCACCTCACTTGCTGTCTGTGCTCCCTGTTGCACTGTTTATCATCTCTGGGAATAGGTTTAAGGTTATATTTTTGCTGTACTGTGTAACATTAGTTTATGATATAATAAAATTACCAGTTGTGAGATTAATCTGGTGTTTGTATTAATCATTGTTGTCATCTCTTTACTTTGGAAACCATCTCTCAGAGACTATTAATAATTACATTGTCTACCTTTTCTCCTTGAGGAGCCAATCTTTGGGGGAGACAATGGGGATACACTTACCCCCACTCCTTCCCCTTTCTCTCCACCTTCTCCTCTAAGCTAGTCACAATAATCCTTAAGAATTTTTAATATCCTTAGGATGTTCATACCAGCATGTTCCTATTGCTATGTCTTGTGAATGTGTTTCTGGTTTTGTTTATGGTTAAACATCTGTTGAAGAATACCACCCCGAGGTCTACCCCAAGGCAGGGTAGTTATGAGTGGCAAGGCATGTGGGAGGATTTGGGCAAGTACTTAGGATCCTTTGACGTAAAATGTGTGAGCTAGAAAAGAGACAGAATTGCAGCAGGTTAATACAAAATGCGTCTTCCCACATTTTCTTTCAGCTTTTGTCATTTAAACTGACTCCAAGCCAGGGGCTCTCAGCAGTACAGAGATGGACTTGGAGTTCTTCAGATGAAATATAAAGTGGGATATTATTTAGATAATCTCTGTTATGATCAGCGAGGGCAGACACATGCTCCTGTAAATGGTAATTCAGAGCACCTACAGAAGAATTCTGAATACCTGAGCTAGGTGCAAGTGTCCACCTTCAGATGAGTCAACTGAGAAAGGAAAGAAGGAAGACACAAGAGCTAATTTCAGAAACATGCATGCATATCCTTGCTGCTACAAACAGAAAACTGTCACAGACTGTGACAGGAAACCCTCAAAATGACAGTGGAGCTCTACCTGTGTAGCCCATAAAAGATCTTTCAGAAGTAATGAAAGAACAAAGGTCATCACTAAGATGACTAAGACTTCTGTCTCCTATAATAGGTCCAGAGGATGATAAATGATAATCAGTAACAGAGAAACATGAACAAGCTTCCTCCAAGGAAGTAGGTTTTCTTTCTAAAACCATCAGCACATCAAATACAGACTCTTCCTACTGATCCATTCTGTTTGTTTAGTAATACTGCACAAATTTCAGGCCCTGCTCTTCCACTGGTTTGATTGCTTCTGTGATTTTCTGTCTGTAGACAAGGACAGGTTTGATTAGGTTTTGTTCAAAGTACGGTGCTTCTGTCCCATACATCAGAGCTGATGTTCTTCCTTCCACAGTGAGACAGCATTTGTTTCAGTAAATCCTTCCAGGATTCCTGTGACCATCAACAGGTTACAATAATATCTGTAAACTTAGTGGCTGTTACAAGTCCTGGCTATCAGGGGAGGTCCCAGTCGACTGGCGGCTAGCAAACGTGACGCCCATCTACAAGAAGGGCCAGAGGGTAGACCCAGGGAACTACAGGCCTGTTAGTTTAACATCAGTGCCAGGGAAGCTCATGGAGCAGATTATATTGAGCATCATCATGAGACACTTGCAGGGCAAGCTGGTGATCAGGCCCAGTCAGCATGGGTTTATGAAGGGCAGGTCCTGCTTGAAGAACCTGATCTCCTTCTATGACAAGGTGACACACTTAGTGGATGAGGGAAAGGCTGTGGATGTGGTCTACCTTGACTTCAGTAAGGCTTTTGACACTGTTCCCCACAGCATTCTCCTCAGGAAACTGGCTGCTCATGGCTTGGACTGGCATACGCTTCATTGCGTTAAGAGCTGGCTGGATGGCTGGGCCCAGAGAGTTGTGGTGAATGGAGTCAAATCCAGTTGGAGGCCGGTCACTAGTGGAGTCCCCCAGGGCTTGGTTCTGGGGCCAGTCCTCTTTAACATCTTTATCGATGATCTGGATGAGGGGATCGAGTGCACCCTCAGTAAGTTTGCAGATGACACCAAGTTAGGTGCGTGTGTCGATCTGCTTGAGGGTAGGAAGGCTCTGCAGGAAGATCTGGATAGGCTGGACCAATGGGCCGAGGCCAACTGTATGAAGTTCAACAAGGCCAAGTGCCGGATCCTGCACCTGGGGCACAACAATCCCAAGCAGAGCTACAGGCTGGGAGATGAGTGGTTGGACAGCTGCCTGTTAGAGAAGGACCTGGGAGTATTGGTTGATAGTTGTCCAGCAGTGTGCTCAGGTGGCCAAGAAGGCCAACAGCATCCTGGCTTGCATAAGAAACAGTGTGGCCAGCAGGCCCAGTGAAGTGATTATCCCCCTGTACTCAGCTCTGGTGAGGCCATACCTCGAGTACTGTGTTCAGTTTTGGGCCCCTCACTACAAGAAGGACATGGAGGTGCTTGAGCGGGTCCAAAGAAGGGCGACGAAGCTGGTGAGGGGCCTGGAGAACAAGTCCTACGAGGAGCGGCTGAAGGAGCTGGGCTTATTCAGCCTGGAGAAGAGGAGGCTCAGGGGCGACCTTATCGCTCTCTACAGATACCTTAAAGGAGGCTGTAGAGAGGTGGGGGTTGGCCTGTTCTCCCACGTGCCTGGTGACAGGACGAGGGGGAATGGGCTAAAGTTGCGCCAGGGGAGGTTTAGGTTGGATATTAGGAAAAACTTATTTACTGAAAAGGTTGTTAGTCACTGGAATAGGCTCCCCAGGGAAGTGGCTGAGTGACCATCCCTGGAGGTCTTTAAAAGACGTTTAGATGTAGAGCTTAGGAATATGGTTTAGTGGAGGACTTGTTAGCGTTAGGTTAGAGGTTGGACTCGGTGATCTTGGAGGTCTCTTCCAACCTAGACTATTCTGTGATTCTGTGAAAATGTGATTTCAATGAAGCCAATTACTTTGTTTTTGCAATCAGCTCATCCATTTCAAATTCAAATCCTGGCAGAAGTAACAAGGACAATTCCTGTGATATGACAACTTTGAATGACTCATCCTTCTTCCTTAAGAAAAAAATAAGTACATCCAGCAATGTGGAATGAAAACAGATCTATGTAAAAACTTAATTATTTCATTTTAATTGTGTTTAACTACTCCATAATAAAGCAAATCACCCAGTCTCTCTGTTATCTTACAGTATTGCATAAAATGCAAGACAATCAATGAGTTAATTGCACAAGTCATCACAGAGTAGACTGAAATGACCAGGTCTCTGTCTCCTCATGAATACCTCTTCTTATTCTCCCCGGAGGTGCATGCATCAGGCTTTTGTCAGTTGTCACAAGACATTATCATAAAGTCAATGTCTATATTAATATCATCCAGCATCAGTTCACAAATATATATCACACCATAAATTCATCTCACAGGCAGCTTCCAGATCTCAGTGGAGTCTGAACCAGCATGTTTGGAACCATGGAACTGCCAAGTAAATTTCTGAATGCACATGCATAGATATAGGTATACATACACATACATGTATATATATATATATATATAATATGTATATGCTAAGAAGAGCAGGATGTAGAAGGGTTGTTTACTTTTCCAAAGTAATATCTAAAAGAGCAAGTATAGAGGCACAAGAAATAAACAAGAATAGCTATGTATATGTATAATGAGATTACTGATTTATTAATAGATTTAATCAAATGTGATCAACTGTTAAATTTTTCTTCAACTGACAGAATTTATTTACCCATTTTTATTAAAACTGCCTCTTTTCTCTTCCACTTCTAAGTATGACTATCTCTTTCTGCAGTAATCTGACAAGATGTCATGAAAGATGATAGAAAATGTTATCCTATCTTCAAAGGTCTTAAAAATAAACAAGCAATAAAGGATGGTAGGAAATGATTTACTCTTAGGAATACAACTACACCTACTTATCAGGCCTGCATTTCTATAAATATTTCATTAATGAAATTTGCACTGACATCTGTCAAATTCCACTGAGTTTACAGCGTCATTCAGTGAAAAGCCTAGGTTTTAGCATTTTGGCTTATCAGTTGTGTGTGTCATTGGTGAGATTTTATCAGTTGTCTAGGAAGTTTTTAAGGAACCAAAAGAGATTCAAAAAGGAAATATATATATATATATATATATATATTTAAAGCACAAATAATTGATAGCTAATATCCACTGACTGTCAAAAGGAGATGCAGAATCCAGATTCTTAACAGGACATGAGCTCTGAAGTTGTGAATTCCTTGGGAAAATTCAAATGGAAGTGTCAGTCTTTTCTGAAATGCAGATAAAACAGAAAAGCTCTTTTTGTGTTTTGAGTCCTGCCTGATTCCATTACTGATAACATACACATGGTTACTCTTGATAACATGAAAAAGGAAAACATTGCAGAAAAGACTGGATTACCTTCTGGTATACACATGAACAGCAAAATGTTATGAAACTTTATTGGGAACTGAAGAATAAGCTACACATCCTGACATAAAGATAGATTTCTTGACTGCAAGTTTATCAGGTGGCTAAAGGAAAGGTGGGATTCTGCACTTGGAAGAAATGAGCAGTAAACTGCAAAAAATAATTTTCTCTTAGTCGTCAGGACACAGCAATAACAGCAAATATTGCAGGCTGGACATTGAAATCATTAACACTAGGCAGAATTTTATCGCAGGAGTTTCAGCATAACTTTAGCATTAATGGCACTGTTTTAAATATGCCTATAAATAGTTAATAGGTAAGAGATTCTAATTATTATAACACATACCCCCAATTTATCTGTCATATGATATCATCTTCGATGAAAAGACATCTATTTATCCTTATTATCAACACAAATAAATTATTGTACTGTATGCAGTCTAACAACTGATGAAACATGTCAAAGCTGGTCTGCTGAATTTTTTAAAACCATATATTTTAGATAGAAAATGTAATTTTAGCCTTAAAAATTCTCACAAATACATTTCAGAGAGTTGATATTTTTTCCCCATTGGTAGAACAGAAAAAAAAAAAAATGATAAAGGTAATCAGAACCACTCTTTATACCACTTCTTCTTCTTTGTTGTTAATGAGGACAAATATAATTAGAAAAAGTTATGTTTTTATATAAACTATGGTGATATTCATGCAGTTCCACACAGAGGAAATATTACTGGAAAGTACAAATGCATTAAAAAAATAAAAATTATTGAAATCTCCTTGTGTTTTTTTCCCTCACAACTCCCATTGTTCTCCCAGCCAATCAACTAACCTTCTAATAAAAAACAGAGAGAAACACACCCTAATGATAAAAAAGTGAGACCAGGTGTTGTTTCAAGTGAAATGAGATCAATTTGCAAATTACTCTAATTGCACATTAGTGCTTATAAAACTACACAGCAGGGAACAAAGTATAAACTGCACAAAATAACTTCTTTTTTTGCCCCTCAGAAAAAAAAACACTCTACTGTGTATGTTGGTGGGGAAGGGAGGCAGTCATCTCAATTACTTCTGTGTTTTTTTTTTTGTTTTTTTTTTTTTTTTTTTTTTTTTGTAATTTTCCATGTAGGAAAAGCCTCTGGAAGTCTGCTCTTATTTTAAGGTAAGACTAAACAGACTAAATATATTTAAGTATCTCCTAGAAGGTTGTGTTTTTCTTGAACTACATCTTCAAACCTTCATAAAAATTAATTCCAAAAAAACTCATAGCTATGCCTGATTTTTTTTCAGGATGTAGTTCGACCCATAACATGCTTGATGGTATTTATCAGAAGTCAAAATAAATAAAAGCCCCACTGTACAGCAGTGACGGGGCAGCATCAGGGGAACCCTCGGGATGAATCCAGTTTCAAAAAAGATCAGGTTTGAAAGGGTGTGGCTAGGAGAACCGTCTGTTTAGAGCCTCACTGTAACTGAGATGTTGCTAGAAAACCATCCTAAGGATTTATCTGAGTGGATTTTTTCCCCCAGGGACTGGAGGACAGAC
Organism: Oxyura jamaicensis; assembly: GCF_011077185.1. Lineage (NCBI taxonomy): Eukaryota > Metazoa > Chordata > Aves > Anseriformes > Anatidae > Oxyura > Oxyura jamaicensis. The sequence goes on along the minus strand of NC_048899.1, from coordinate 27,059,803 downwards.
TTCTGGTGCACGGGGAGGTATTTTCTAACTGTAATGAAAAATATTTAAAATATATTTGAAGCTGACAGAAAAGAAGCAGCAGGGACTACACAGATTGCACAGACAGAAATTTCTCTGAAGTTATGAGAGCCTTTGAAGAATTCACAACAAATCCAGCAACTGTGGGAGAAAGAACAATACTTCTCAAGGTTAGTCAGAGCAACAGTTCAACAAGGAAAACCTCTGTCACCAAACTGAAGGGAAAGCCTGCTTGTTATTAGCCTGTACCTGGTATGTCAAGGGTAAAGTAATAAACTGCACACAAAGTAACAGGGTTGGAGGACCATGAAGTCAAATTTATGGGTTTGAGTTTATTAGCCTTGAAGACTCATCAGCAGTATAATTTTGCTTCAGCTTTTTTGTAATGAGGAACAGTGGTCTCAGAACTTCCCCCAAAAAAGTATTTATTTAGCCTTGGAAGTACAGAGTGTCCAATATGTTGGTGAATGCATTTTGTAAGCATCAGAAGAAAAACACCAGCAGTAGTAATTTGCACAGTAAAAGCAAAAGATACTGTAGATTTTCCTTTTTTTTTTTTTTTTTTTTTTTTTTTTAATAGAAACATTTCCCAGAGGGAATTTAAAAAAAAAAAAATCGGCCAAGCTCCTTTTCATTGTCAGGTAATAGTCTGGGTGTCCTAAGCCATTTTTATGTTGTACACTGTGACACTTTGCCTTCCATTCCAGGGTGACCCTAATCTTAAATGGCTACTCAACCATGAATGTTGTGTAAGAAATACAGAGACTCATATACACCTAATTAGTTTTAAAACCAGAGAAGACTATTTGAGTAGGGGAGAGGGTGGGGGGGGAATTTTACTATTTCCTGAACCTGATCACTGCCTTAAGGAGTATTCACTCCAGTAAAATGCTTGACAGTCTTCTGGAAATAAATCAAAAACTAAAATCACTGTTGCTGATGTTCAACAAGCATTGGATTTATTCTTCCTCAGGATCTGCTTATACTTTTCAGTTTTTAACCTCAATAAATACACCTACACTATGACTGTCAAAGGTAGGGGCAAATTTTACTCTATAGAAACCTCAAGGTTTTAAGACCAGTATCAAAAAATCTGAGACCGGAAGTTTGAATGTCCCAAGTTTCACATGATCTCACACTATCTCTGAAAATTTATAGTACTAAATCTAGATGTGAACTCTGAAACATTATCTTTCTAAGGTCAGTTACATCTGTAACTACCAAATATCTAACTGAACTCAGTAATGATGCTGCAATGTCAGAACAGTGAGATAAGGATGAGGTTTTTAACCTTGGTATGTCTGGCTTCACTGAAGCATAAATCTTTACAAGGGACTTCATGCTGCTTTTAAAGTGCTGCATAGACACCTACTCTCCTAACCAATAGCAAAATCAAGTGTAGGAGTTTATAAACTCAAAACATATGCATTACACTTACTTCAGGTACAAGAAATTGTCCAGTCCTAGGAGAATCTCATCACTTGTCCTTTGATTAGTGGAAGCCATTACCAGGGCTATTTGGTTTCCCACTTCATTGAAACTATCTGTATCATCACATATTGAGCTGGTGTGCAGCTCAGAGCATGCACAGAGAAGAGTGATGAAGTTGGTGAAGGGACTAGAAAAAAAGATTTATAAGTGAGGGAATTGTGGTGTTTAGTCTGGAGAAAAGAATGCTGAGGGGAGACCTCATTACTCTCTACAAGCACCAGAAAGGATGTTGCAGCAAGGAGGGTGCTGGTCACTTTTCGCAGATGACAAGTCACAGGATGCAGGAAAATGGACTCAAGTTGCACAAGGTTGGATATTAGGAAGAATTTCTTCAAGGAGAGGATGGTCAAGCTGCCAAGGGAAGTGGTGGAATCCCTATCCCTGGATGTATTTACAAGACATGTAGACAGAGCACTAGGGGACATGGCTTAGGACTGAGAGTTGGTAGGTCAGGTTGGTGGTTGGACTTGGTGATCTTGAAAGTCTTTTCCAACCTACATGAATCTATGATTCTATATTTTAACACAGAGTTTTAAAGTGGAGGGGGGATCCATTGGACTATTATGCCCTATATTTACAAGCTCTCTCAGAAGATCTTACAAAGTTTTGATAAGCTGCAGACAACAGAAAGATTGACTGACAATGAAGCAATCCTTGCTGATAGCCTCCCACCATGGAGATAGGCTTACCTGGTGATCAGGTGGGTCCACGAATTTGTCCTGCACTGCATTACATTGACATTTTTATATCAAGGTTTTGAACAGAGACCGAAATGGACCTTTGATTAATAAAAACCTTGGTTTTTAACACTTGAACTAAACCCACCACTCTATAAATAAGAAAGTGAGTATATATCCTCATCTCTTAAATCTGTAAAAGAAAACTTGAGAGCTGAAGGAGGGGTATTTCTGGGCTGAGGTTATATGCTGAAGGAGACAGAATAGAAGATAAAAGAAGACTATGATGATCTCCCTATGAAAACCTCCTTATGATAGGTTTTCTTCTTTAAAGTGGAGAAAAAAGGCATGGTAAAATCATAGGATAATATCACCATAGTTAAGAAGTTCACCAAGTCTGCTCAATTACAATTTAGATTTAAAAAAGAGAGAAGAAGCAGTCTTTTGAAGTAGAAACTCAATGCAAGTGGGAAGCTTCATTTTTTAAAATCATCACTTAAATTTTCTGGTGTCCTTGAAAGGCAGATCAGCAGTGTAGTAGTGAGTTATCCAATTAGAAAGAATAGTAGTTCTTGTGAATGCGCAAAACTGGTTAGGAGGGTTTGAGCAACACAGGTGTAACAGACCCCCACATGCAGGACAGAGTTTCTAATTCGCCTCAGCAACCTTGTGAAGAAGTGCCATGTTTGACAAAGTGGTACATGTTGAGATACACCATCTGTAAGGAACACTAGAGACTCCAAGGAGATGTCATACTTGATAAAGCGGGTAATGTCAAGGCCCGTCTGAAGCACTAACTAATATTTCAGCTCTCTTATAAGCGGTGGCAAAAAGAAACACTTGCAATTATGAGCTTTAAGAAAGCATCCATGAATATAAGCACACTGGAAGTAGTCTGTACTAAAACAGTTTTCATTTCATTTTTTTAAAAAAAAAATATTATTATTATTTCATTTGCTTTTTTCCTTTTCTTCCTTCTCTTCCTTCCTTTTCTTCTTTCCCTCCTTTCCTTCCTCCGTTCCTTCCTTCCTTTTTATAAGCTCAGGGGAATTATGACCCTTTTGCGTTATAATAAATAGTAGCTTAGTGATAATCTATTTTGCTACAGTTTCACACTGTGAACCTCATTAGACAAGGAATTTGGCACCAGAGATAAACTTAAACTTAGATAAACTTAGATAAACAAACAAACTTAGATAAATATAAGATAATATATAGATAAATAAATAAACTTAGATATATAGATATATAAGATAATATAGATATATATATAGATAGATAAATAAATAAACTTAGATAAACCTAAGCTGAAGAAGTTGAAAGTGGACAGCCTCATTTGCAAGAGGATTAAATGTATGCCTCATGCACTGTAAACCAGAACAGAGCCATACAAGCTGATCAAGTGATTTACCCTATAGCCTTTTCTAAATTTCTGTCTTTGGTATTCACTAATAACATGCTGGTGAGTTTCTGCTAATGATTTAGACTTTAGCTGTACATGAAGTTTTAAGCTTTTCTTCAATTTGTTGTACAGGATACACTGTTTGTTTGAAATAAACCCCTTTACAAATGAATGAATACTAGTCCTAAGCCTGCACTTATGAATGAAGACTTATTTGTGATAACAAATTGTAGCGTATAGAGAGCTTGTGGTGTCATTACAGAATACTCTGCAGTGTTGAAACAAATATGCATTGTCATCTAACACTGAATATTATGTCAGTGTAGGAGAAATAATCAAACATTCAATTTTGATTAGGGCTCTTACATCTTTGATCATTATGGCAAGATTTATCCTTAAGGAATATAGACCTCGTTAAAATGTACGTTTCCTTTATCGCACATACATTTCAGATTATTCTCTTTCTAAAATAACACCATATACTTCCAGTTGGCTCATTTGTGATACAAGAGCTTTGCTGTACCTTGATAATTTCTTGTCCACTGGCAAAAAAAATAAAAAATAAAAAAATAAAATAAAATTGCATTTTTATCAAGAAAGTGGGCCCAATCAGAGCTGCATCTTCAGTAAATATAAGATGCTTTACCCTATGAAAGGTAGAATCTGGCCACAGGCTAGATTGGTTCCCTTCTCTGTAAGCTGTGTTTTGCAGATGGGTTTCTCGAAACAGCATAGGAAACAACGAAAACCATGCTTTAATGAAAATCAACCAAACCATGAATTCTACAACAGGAACCACCAAGATGAAATTTTCCACTAACAAAGAAATACATCTTACGATGTCTCCATTTCCACATGAACTGTGCTATCTAGAAGACAGGCAGATAAATGAAGTTGTAACAAGCAATCTATATTGAAAGCTTAAAACAGGCAAAGTCACCTGCCTAAATATCTAACAAATCTTTAAACTGGTTTCTGCAGCAGCCAGTAGTAGTCATATCACTGAATTCTAATTCCTCAAGTGTAAGGTTAGGGAGGAGGCTAACAATGGTCTTTTTTCAACACACCCACCCTTGTCAGGAAGGGTGCCCTCATCATTAGGGGCAAGGTCATCAGGCTCGACTTCTCTGGATCATCGGTTGCCTACACTTATTAGTGTGCTTTAAATCTCTGATTTTTTCAGACACCACATGCAGCAGGATCATTTCTGGTAAAATTTGTTCTGACAAGCTCACATCAGGCCTGTGTTCATCTCCTTTGTTGGAAGTATGAGACAATTCACAGACACTATCAAGACTGTTCTTTCACTTAGGGGGAAGGTTTTTCAAAGACTGTTCTTTTATCTAGGGGGAAGCTTTTGCATTCCTTTTCTGGTTCAATGCTGAGAAATCTAATTTCTGTTATACAGTATCTTCTGGATTTCTGTTTGGTTTTGGTCTTTTTTTTCTTCTTAACAGAAGGAAGATAGGAAGACAATCCTTATTATCTTGTCTCAGTATTGCACTACCAAACCCATTATACTGGAGTTTTCTAATGGTTACTCTTGCACTATCTACAACACAAACTGAAGTCTGACACATGAAAACGACATTCCTTTTTAAAGAGTAATGTTCAGCACAGCACAGAGGCCTCCACTCATGAGCATTCAATAAAATAAAATAAAAATCACACTCCTAAGTGTTTAGGAAGAGGTAATGAAGTCAGTAAGATAGCACAGATATGTAAGTTATATATATACACCACTCCTCAGCTATTGCTATTCCCTGGATCACAAACATTAGCCAATGTCCATGTAAAGGTTTTGCAGTGCAGCTGGAGGATTTTTAGACACGTTTCCTGTAAGATTCATACAATTATTATAGCCACAGTTGCAACTCAATATCTGTTCTTGGCAGCATGTCATTAGAAAAAGTATACAGAATTCTGAGGTGATAAAACAGCTCCTGCAGTATTCAGGAATTTTAATCCATTGTACACTCCACAGCCAAATAAACTGAACTGAAATATTACTGGAAGAGATCTTTTCATCTGTTACTTCTAGTCCACAGTGACCTCTTTACAATAAAAAATGGATTTTTTTTTTTTTTTTTACTGTCAATACAAAAGGAGTTTGTTGTGCTTCACAGAAATGTCCCCCAGAGAACAGATCTTTTATCCTATTATTTACTATTTCTGTATATACTGAAACAATTTAAAGTTAGAAAGATTTCTAATGTGGCAGAGGCTGGAATTCAGAGGTGAAAGCCTCTCCATCACTTGAAAACTGTTCTGAGATACCAGCCAGCCAGCACCCACTTGCTCAAATGCACTGTAGTCCTGATAGATGGATAGCTTAATGCTGCTATGGTACTCCGTTGATCGATTTATCACACCAACTATTTCTCCATTGTGATCCCCTTAAGCAAAAGGATGAAACAGGGAGAATAGAACCACGGACATAAAAAGAAGTAAAACAAAAATAATGTCCATCAAGCTAGTAGCAATTTCCCAGTGGCACCAGCAACTGACAGGGCCTTTGTACCATAAGATGATGAAACTTGCAGTAAATGGTATGTCATCTGCTAGCTCCTGTAGTTAAAACTGCAGGGCAGTGGGTGTCAGAATGACAAAGGACCAAACAGACTTTAAAAACTTCATTTCATATATATGGAATTTGTGACTAAAAGAGGCAAAATGAGTCCTGTTTGGACTAGCAGCATGCCATCATTTTTGGTTCTTGTTTGAGCAGCTCTCTCTTTATGAACCCAGATCTCCAGGCAAAAATGAAAGAGACAATTCATACGTGGTTTTTAATCTCTTGCTATATTGTCTCCTTAAAACTTCCAGTATTGATCTTTAATAAAAACATACAAGAAGATAAAGACAGCAGGTCTGGCCATCAAAGAAGGAGGCTCTTACTGTTTTGTTAGTTCCTGCTGAAGTTAATAACAATAATATTTAGATATTTAAAAGTCCAGAGATGAAACCTGTTCATTGCATTAGAACATTTAGAAAAATCTTAGCATATCAGTTTGACATACTATCATGACTTTGTAGAGTGATGTAATTAAATCACTGGCCACTTGAACTGAATGAATAGATGAATGAATGAATCATAATGCATCACAATCTAAGTATTTTAAGTGTTGAGTTTGAACAGTTTAGTTCAATGTGACAAAGTAATCTGAAGAACTCACATTAAATCTTCAATTACTGGTAAGTTAATTGCTTTTGAGTCAACACTAAGCTCCCAAATTTGGAAGTCAAGCATGGAGCTACAGGTTAGGCATTCTGGACAGGGAAATAAAGAAAATCTGAATAATATTCTTAGCTTCTCCAAAGTAAGAGTGGGAAGCAGGACAGATAAGCCATTTGGCTCAAAGCAGTGTATATTCAACAAGAAGAAAACTACATCTACACTGTTCAGATTTTTAATTTCTGCAGAGGCACTAGGCCTATTTCATCTATCTCATCTTTTTTTAATTATTATTATTATTTATTAAAATGTTATCAAAATAATTATTCTTTTTCTCCTTATAGTGCCCAAAAGCCAAAGAGTTTGTCAAATGAACTCAACGTTTGAAATATGTTTATAATCAAATTTAATATTGGTGGGGGAAAAATGATTCCCCTATCCCCAAAATCAAGAAAGGAATAAAGAAAACCATCAACCAGCAGATAGGGCACCGTATGAGCCTGGAAGAGTATTCTGAGGAAAAATGTGTGCCCCATTCTTTTCCTGTTTCTTAGACACCTGATACTGGCCGCTCTTGGAGACAGGATACTGATTTATATGGACCCATCACCTGAGTTATTAATGAGTAAGGTGCTACATCGCTGGTCACATAGAGAAGCTGTACTTTGTTAGTAGAAGTTTTCAGGACACTCTCACGGAGCCACAGCGGAGCTGATCTCATCTTCACAATAATTCCATTTTAAGCAGGATACTCTGGAAGTCCATTTTAACCTACATTTCCATAATTCAATGAATGATTTTATGTTTGTACATTATCTTTTATAAAGCATTCCAAAATTTTAAATTTGTTGTATTTAAAACATATAGGTACAAATTTATCATGTTTAAAATCTGTAGAAATTGTCTCATCTCTCATCTTTTTCTTTTGGTAGAAAAAAAATTAAGTAGAAACTATCGAGTAAAACAGACTTTCTATTTCCACTCTTGTCAAGTAAAATAAAACAAATAAGCTATCACACACCCTTCTCACTCTATCACGTACACAGAAATAAGAAGCACATCTAAATAGAGGCGAGGACAAACAAGGTTTAACAGACCTGGTGTTCTCCAGAGCTCACAAAGTAAACTCCTAAAAATTTATTTGAATCCATCATTTTAAAGCTGAGAGGAGAAGTTGTAGGCTCTGTTAACTGGTGGGTTAAACAAGATGAATTCCATGTGTCATGAAACAGGTTGCTGACCTATATACAGTATCTAACAGCACTGCTAACCCAGTGTCTTTTCTACCAGAAAAGGTGAAAGCCAGAGAAAAAAGCTCATATCAGACTGCAAATGAAGATTATGATCGCTGCCAATAATGTAGATGACAGGGTATGTGCCCTGCTTGCACTCTAATGAAGGGGGAGTCATTCAGCAGTACTGGCTTAAAGCCCTTAAATCAGTGGTAAAACAGAGGAAGATGCAATTGGCTGGTACCAGTGAAATTACTACTGACTTTACTGCTTTGGACTGGAACAAAAAGAACTTCCTACTACATGTGCTGTACTTTGGTGTAACAGCAAAGCCCATGAACACATGAAACAAGTGTTTGTCACTGAGTTGCTGCCAAGTACTAAAAGGAGAAATCCTTTCTGTGGACTTTTGTAACATGCCCTTTGCTTTTGGGGTAACAAGATACTTATTAAAATAAATAAATAAATAATTTTCCTGTTTCACGAGAGGGAGAAAATGTAAAAGCAGCAACATCCTGCATCCAGATGTGTTGCTTTTTTTAAAAAAGGTGTTTTAATTTAGCACCTGTCTGAAGTCTTATTTGATGCTACGCATACAGGAACTCATCCTGGGATAATGATGTTTTTTCTGCTCTTGTTTTCTCAGAATAAGCTCTTTCTTTAACATCTTACATTGAAAATGGTTATGGTTTTAACAGTTATTTGCCTAGAGATGATGGAAAGAATTTTTTTTTTTTTTGGTCCCCCTAACACAGGAAAAAATGGTATTATTTACTATAAGGATTTCTTTTAGACAAGGACTTCCACAAAGACACAAGTATGAAATCCATGCCTCCCTTAGACACTTCACTTTCTTAAGTAATTGAATCTTTTGCTCTTCAAGAGCATTCTATTACAGAGAAAATTGGTGCTTTGTTTCTCTTTAACAATCTTTCTTCTCCTCTGATATCCTAATCTTGCCAGTCAGTTAGTAGGAGCATGTTGCTCCATTTGCTTGAATAAACTACTGTAAAAAGTACTGAATGACCTACATGAACATAATGTTCAATTTACTCCCTAGGACTGAATGACAAAAGAAAGGTGACTTTTAATGATTCTAAAAGCATCGAATGAGATCAATAAACCATCAAAGATTTGATCCCAGGAGACCTCTTAGCAGCTCCCTTTGCTCATAGTTTCCTTTCAGAGAAGATTGTATGTGAAAATGAAGTTCTCTGTTAATGGATTTTTTAGGCTCTTTCGTATGCATTAAGTAAAGTATAATTAGCACCTGCATTCTTCAAGCTTTCAAGAATGTTACTTGTGTCTGTGTCTCTGTTATTTTCTTGTTGTGATGGAAGTTGCAACCCTTCATCACCAAGAGCTTTGTTGTAAAAATACATTGTACAGGAAAATAAGTCTGTAAGTAACTTGATTTAGTAAGAAAATTCATTTTCCTCACAGAAGAGTCTGGTTTTGAAGCAACAAACAGACAAATTAAAAGTGAAATACTACAGATAAATATAGATATAGATTCGGTCAGCCTTCTAACATGCCTCATTTAGTTTACTGGAGCATCTTCATGTCTTTACAATCTGAACTTCTTGTTAGATCTCTATTTTAACCTGAAGAGGGAAAGTAGGATCTCTAAGTAGTCACAAATTGAAAACATAATGGAAATGGTACCATGGAAAAGGGTATTTTGAAAGGAAAAAAAGTATATTGATCCATTCAACTGTGACTGAAGTGAACGAATTTTAACAATAAATTAGGTTTACTAGATGTTCTTAATTGCATTGTTAACTCACATGAACATTCATCTGATTGATACAACAGAAAAGAAAAATTATTTTAAAAGTCTGCAGTACGGTAACCTATATGGCTTTGTTCTTTACTTTTGATTCCATTTGGGCCATGAAGGTAGCCAAAAATTCAGTTTTTCGTCAATGTTTTTCAGATCAATGTTTCTAACAGTTCACCAGATTTCCCTGAGTATTAGGGGTATGCTTCCATGTGGATTAATACTGCTTTCTAGTACTTGTATAAATTTGCTCTGAATTTGATTTTTTTTAATATTAATTCAAAGACATGATCATAGGGAGTGCAAACCAAATGTATCACAGTGTCTTGCTAGCACATTAGAGACAGAAAAAGAAAGTGTTCTAAACAAAACTGTAATTGGCTCCTATTTCCCAGGCTGAGCTCTATCCAAAACACATAGTTTGAAAAGCAAGTAGCTGTTGTCCATTTATTTTAAAATATACATAAGTATTTTTAACATAAATGAGAATTAAATACGTGCATATGCATAAGAAAGTGTAGTAACTGCCAAAATGAATAAAAATAGAAATCCAACTAATCTGGTATGCTGTCTCTGACAGAGAGGGCCTGATACATCTAAGAATAATCACGTATTTCATTATACTGTTCAAGAGAAGATTTATATTTATATAACAGCCCTTGGTAGAATTTTCTAGAGCATGGACTTTGATGTGCTAGAGTAAGTTAATAGACACATTTTTATGAATATAATCCCCCTTTTCTTTAAAAGAATTGTAAACAATTACTTGAATAACAGTTCCAAAGGTATAAGTTTAAGGGACCAAATGGACCAGCAAATTAAATGCACATTTAAAATGGGTGGCTGGAGTATAGCTGGATGATACAATGGACAGTTCTGGATTGCATGGTTTTTCTGAATTCTATTGCTTGATTTATTACCTCCCATCTTTATTACTTCTGATGAGTCCATCAGTGACTGTATCTCACTTCATTTCCTCAGTGGAAAACTAGAGATGATAAAACAAAGCAAAGCTATCTTAATTTGATCAGTTCAGACTACGTTTCTTGAGCCTGAGGCTGGCAGTCAGTAAGTACACATATGTGAGAACAATGAAACTCAACTTTCCTCTGCTCTTTAAGTATTATGCATATATGCAATAAGCATACAAGGGTTCTGAAATATTTCTGACTAAGAGAAAGACACTGCAAATCTTGCTTGGACAAATTGAATACTTGGGTATTCATGTATTTAATGTCTCTAATAACATATTAGAGATCTCTTAATTTTACTTGGAAAATCTAAAGCAATCTTTCATATAGTTCCCTCCATTTTTCCCTAGCATAATCCCATTATACTGAAGTAAAGCCATATTCTCAGAAAGAAGCATTGGTGACTTTTAGGCTAAACTAATGTATTTGGAACAAGGCCACAGAAGTGGTTATAGCAGTATTTAGACTTACGGAGTTCCTGAATAGTATGTTATTTGCATATTGAAGCACAAGCTCTGCTCTCTACCATGCAGATGAGTTTTTTTTTTTTTTTTCCTTCTCCCACTCTCTTTCCTAACCTGCTTATTCATCCTACATTCTCAGATTCTAAAATGGCTTTATGCAATGATCATTTGGAGGAAGAAATTCAAAACCAATATTTTCCATAATACTTTCTCGTGTTTTATTTGTTGTTACATTTTTCATTGAAAATTTCATTTGAAAATGAAAAATTCTCTCATTTCTCTTCCTTATTTATTCCTAGGATTTTAAAAAAGAATTTTTCTAGTTATACTCCCAATTAAGGTTTAACAAGATCATTCCATACATGGATTGTAAATAATAATAATAAAATGTGCAAAACTACCACAATGTATTTCTAAGTGCAGAGTGACTGCTTAAATTTATCTTCTGGGAGATATCTGCCAGCTCACAACTGAGCTAACACAAAAAACAGCGTGCATCTAGAAGTAAAAAATCTCACCTGTAAGTTTAGTTTTCCCTTAGTCAACATGAAACTAAGTTTCATCACACTTACGTACAAGTTCAGTCACAAATGGACTGAAAAAAGACTCAGCGCAGAATACAGCTGTGAGATTTACAGAACATGCCATGGGTTGGTGTGATCCAATACCCTAACAAAAATTGTTTAACTTCACATGCCACTGAACAACCACAAAATTAGTGTCAGCAAACAAGTTGGCTGAAAACATTCTGACAAAGTATTTTTGTCACTTTAGAAAGTTCCCACAAAACAGCTTTATTTCCCCTGGAAAAAATACAGTCAGAAAGTTATCTGTTTTTTTTTTTAATTATTATTATTTTTTTTTCCTTTTAGTTTGGCCATCTATGTGTCCTCAGTACTTCAGGCTGCAAGGCTTGCAAGACAATACTCCAAGTCATTTGAAATAAGGCTAACATTGACATTCTCCATTTATATACTGCTAAATAAAACAGAGCTGTGGGGCAGTTTCAAGTATTAACCTTCTGCCTGCTTATCTGTTAGCTCATTCTCCAGTACTGTTTTGGGCTGCTGTGCTCAATCTGTATATCAGCTCTGAAGAGAATCAGACTAAAGCCAACTGAATGACAATCAGTTACTGCCATCTCACCAGTCTGCTCTTATGAAGCAAAAGCCATAGGCTGAGTTGTCTCAAGTAGCCAATACCTACCTTATCACCTTATATTCGTTACTGTGGTAGTTACAAGAGTCAGAAAGAGATAACTGTTCAATAATCTGGGACACAAAAAAATAAAAATATCTTCAGAGCACTGAAGAACTCTGTTGGCTACATCTGTACTAATAAATGAAGTGGGGCAGGGCACAATCTCTGCCCATGAGGGCAAACAGATGACAATGGCAGATTTTATATGGCTATTCTCTTCTCTCTCTGCCCCCGTAGGATGCTCTCATCCCTAGAGTCGTAGGCACAGGCTATCTCCTGGATCACATCCAGGCATTATGCCAACAGTTTCACACTACTCAAGTCACACTAGTTAAGGAAACATAACCCAATTTCTAAGCATTACAGTCCCATCTTCTGCTACATGTGTCAGACAAATCCTAAAATCCCTCATCCATTAAAGCATCTAAGCATATGCTTAATGGTGTTTGAGTCAACAGTCCCACTGATTGGTTTTTGAATTCTCTAAAATAAAGAATATACTCAAGTGTTCTGCTGAGCTGAGGCCTAAATCCCTAAGGTCCATGGCACTTGTTCATCCAGAAATCACTCCCTTCCCTGCTGTCACAGCTGAGGTTGCAGCTGTCAGTACTGATACTCAGCTGCCTACGGTTGGCAGCAGAGATTTCTCAGCTGTGAGCCTTTGGCCAAATGACCATCAGAACTGGAATGGGTCGGGTTTACTGTCACATAGGCAATCAGAAATTCAGCAAAATGTGGTGTGTGGGTGGGTGTGGTCTTGTTTAACGGATCTGCAGCCTGCATGTATTTGTGCAAATGCATGTGTTTTGCCTTCTTCATAGCATCTGTTTTTTTTTTTTTTTTTTTTTTTTTTTTTTTTTTCTGGGGGCAAATTTAGTGTCAACTTAAAGCAATAGGAAGCTACCTATTAATTTAAATAAATATATCGTGTTAATAATCCAGATCTCTAGATGACTTTGATCATAATTACTATATAAGACAACAAGTTCAAGATTTCATATTTTCTCATTTCTAATTAAATAATTTTTAGCAAATGTTTTTTAAATTACCACTCTAATTATTCAGTAAATTTTGAAAATTAAAATAAAGTTAACCAATCATGTTATTGTCAGTTAGTCTTCCTGATTATACATATAGTCCTCTTGATTTGCATATAGCAAAATGCATATTCATTCAAATCTTGCTGGCCAGCTGGTGGCATTGCTAAATCTCATTATTTCAGACAAGATGAAACACCAAATTACTCCAAATATTCAGACAGCTTTGGCCTGATAGAGGCTAATTTCTCTTTGAGTGATAAAGATCAAAAACATATTAGCAACAAGCATGCAAGTTGGTGTTCATAAGTTTTGCAAATGACAGTACCGAAAAGGATGACCTTGTAATTTAAAACAAAATTCTTACTGGGATTGCAAACATAGTATTTTGAAAGAGACACCCATTTAAAGTGCATTTACCTGAAGTACTGGGGACATAGTAAAATAATTATATAGTTTTACATAGAGCACTTACCATTCTAGTGTTAGGGCAAATCACCCTGCATGTAAATCATATTACGTGATGATATGAAGAAGCCCTGCACAAGAACAGAACTCTATTATAAACAGCCCTGTGCTATTTGGGCTTCTTTCCTTCTTCACCCCTTAGGTGTTCCCAGTTTCGTCTTGTCAGCATCATATTCCAATCTTTTGCCTCAGGAAGTCTGAAACCGCCCCTGACATTAGTTGAGTTGAGGGTTTGTGCTGAAGCAAGGAGAAAACTTTCCCAGTTGCACAACACAGTAAGTTCTCCTACATGGATAGGAGACCTGGGCTAAGGCAGAACCTTAATAATAAAGTCCCATTCAAATCTGAAAACTACAGAGTAGGGTTGTGTGTCTCTTCCAAAAGGGGGGTTTGGAAGACACGCACCCCAAAATACAGTCCTGCAGTATGACTGTAAGATAGGGTGTGTCATGCACATTGCATGCACTCCCCCTTCTCTTATAAAATTCCCATGGCCACCTATTATGGACCACTGTCACAAGACACTGTCAGCCAGAACTCTGATTCTTATACATTATTTTAAAGGAATAAAAACAAATAAACAGATCTCTGAACATAGTGTTAGTTTTTACTAATGATACTTGAGAAGTGCCATTGAATGTTAGGAATGCAATGATTATAACACAAGGTGGAAGAAATGAACTTGTGTTTCCATGTATAACTTTGTTTTTCTCAGTCCTAACATGTATTCATAAATGTAATTTTTCTCTCCTTACAAAAGTCTTCATAAAGAAATTATATACTATCAAGTTTTGGCTGTTCTACAGACTACCATTGTTTTTGCAGAGGGGAGGAAAAAAAAAAAAAAGTATTCCTAACATTTTTGATGATTTAAAAAAAAAAAAAAATCAGAACTCTCATGCACTTATCACTTGAAACTTCACTCACTTTAAGACTACAATTTAAATATCAAATTGCACTAGAACAGGGCTTCAGTAAAGTTGCAGAGCAAATCCCCAAATACCTATTTTCTTATTTTCTTCCCTAGATTGGTGTGTGTTCATTTTTCTTTTTTTATTTTTACTTATAAGTGACAATGTGTATATCTTCACTTATTCACTTACATTGCATCTTTGATGTATCCTTTGCACATATTACAAGAACAGAACTTAAATGACAAGACAATCCCTCTTTTTGATTTTCTTCTTAGAAGACAGACACCAGAATCTGAAAGCACAATTAAAATTCTTCAAGTGTCATAGACTTCTTGTGTTTCTGCAAAATAAAACTGCATGAGACTCCAGTGTGTCAGCACCCAAGAAGGACATGGTCTAAGAAAGGAGATATGACAAGTTTCTTACACTCCTCTGTTTGGTTGTGATGCATGTGGGCACAGTCTAGTTGTAACGAGGTTGCATCTTATTACTAATATAGCTTCATTTATAATCCCATACAACATGATAGGTAAATATGTTCCTTTCTAATTAGGGAAGATAATGTGGCAGATACAGAAAAGTTCTGAATAAATACACTGAGCCTCTAGCAAAGATAATAATAGTTACATGTTATGTAATTACACTAAATATCTGTATAATCAAGTACAGACTTTTTAAGTACAATTCTTAATTCAAGTACAGACGTTATTTTTAATGTACTCTGTTCTGCAGCAAAATCTGTTGCTTTCATATGATCTTGAAGAATAGGAAAGGAATGGATATCTTCCCTTTGTTTTTACCAAAAGACATAAAAGCAAATCATATGTCTATTAGAGTGTTTTTCCATAACAGTCCTGGTTTACTTTTCAGAGACCTGAAAGCTTGCAAGAATGTAGATCTAGTGTGTGGTCATCTTTCTTATTACTTTATTTATTTACTTTTAACCAACCAGGACTTCAAGTATGAAAACACTGATCTTCTTTTTACCAACCTGACAAACTTCCCTGTCTCCCACATGAAAGCCTTGGACTCCCACTAAAGCCAGAGCATTAATCAACAGAGTTCAGGGACTTCCTTACCTCTCACCAACACATCCGTTCTGTTTTTATTAAGTAGCTTGTTTTAGATCTTCCCTATTTCTGGCCTTTGTATTTCCAGTAACTTATAGATGCTACTACTGTAGCTATAAAACCAAGCTATACTGCTAAACAACTGACTAGAGAGCAAGGCGCTAGTAGCCCTTCCAGCCTAAAAATCCACACAGAACTAACAGCTGTATCACAAGCTATGGATACACAAAGCAACAAGTATCCGTATTAATATGTGTGGCAGATGGGACAGAGAGCATGTAAAGACATACTTAGTATCAAAACAAAGTTCTTCTATTCCAAAAATAATGATTGATAGAAAACTAATAAAAAGATATAAGACAAATGTTTAAGAAACTAATGAAATGCATTTAAAGGAGACCTATGACTGTGCTGCCATCTTCACAACATGGTCCCACTGACTTGCAGAAAAGGGAACATCCTGCTCAACTGAAAGTAACAGCTTCTTTACAATCACAATAGATGAGAGAGCTGAAGCAACACCTACTTTAAGATGCCTGTATAGCATTAAATTCATGTTATCATGTAGTTGTATATCCTAAGCTCTCCCTCAATGTCAAGAATAATCTAGACTGACACAGCCTAATCAGAAATAACCCTAGATCAAAGTTTATAAGGAGCCAGTCATTACTCTTTCTGTTTTCAGAGATACATTTTGTCCAAGTGAGAGCACTACGAATTTGAAGTGCTTACTCTGCATTAGCCAAATATTGCCTTCCTCTCTCAAATGCGTTTAAAGAAAGGATTTGAATCTGACTACACAGATTCTTCTATGTATTTCTTCCTTTCTGGAGACAGAGATAAATGATTCTATGGTTCTATATAGATATGGTTCTATACAGAAAACAGACAACCACAAAAGAAATATTCCAGCACAAGAATTACATTAACAGACTCCTATCAATCCACTGTATTTCACTAATAGCTATTTGCTGCAACTAAACTTCAAAACCCAAACAAAATTAAAGGGTCCCCATACACACAACTTAAATATACACACACAGCTTGAAGACTTGTGACCTGAAGTGAAGATTTTTCTTAGTCTTCTGGAGTAACCTCAACAAGAAAAATTATATATATAGCCTACCAAAATAATCATAGAGAAAATATCTCTCTAATTTCAAGTCCAAAAGCTGACTTAATTACAGAAAAAAAAGTCCAAATGCTTCCAACAGTTCAAGTTCAAGAAGAGCAGAATTATTTTCTTCTGCATCTCTTCCACCATTTAATATCCCTCCTTCCAACACTACATTAAAAATTAATCAAAACTCTGTAGAAAAAATTGTTAATATTCCTCTACCTTTTTATGTCTTCTTTTCTGCTCTTCCTTAAGGGAAATGATCACATGAAACTAGTCACAATCCATTGTTTTGTGACTGAGTAGCACTTGCAATGAGGAGAACACAGCTGATAAGGATATTCTGATAGCCTGCTGGGTTTCAAGAACAATGGGTCTGAGAGGGCTAAGCAAGAGAGTGCATGATATGCAAGTGTTTATAAATAAATTATTTTAGGTAATTGCAATCTTTTCCAGTTAGAAAAAGTAATGTTATGATGAAATTAAAGAAGGAAGAAAGAAGGCTGAATGCAGCACATGTTTTGTGTGCATGAATATAAATATATATATATTATGTATAGCAAGGTTTTAATTTTGAAGCAAGAGTTTCCGACATTTCATAGGTTTCTCTTTTCTTTTGTTTTTGGTAGAGGTAACTAACATAACCTTCTCTGATCCCTCTACCTAATTTAGACCAGAGTAGCTTACCCAGCTGTTTCTAATTCTGTATCCCTGTCAGACCATGCTGCAAAAAGCATGAAATGAAAAAGCATGAGAATGTCAATCAGCCAGCAAGCAGTAGCAAACAAAAGTTCTAAATAGTCAAGCAGTCATTTAAACAACAACTCCAATCCTAGCACCATCATATCTTTCTCATTGTTAATTACCCTATCTAAAAGTGTGCAGAGTGCACCTGAGCTACTGGAAAAGTCATTATCTCTTGATTTGTTTAGGTAACATGTTGGTTTTGAGCTTTGCAGTTTCAATATGGTGTCACTTCAATACGCATCAGCTGGGCAAAGCACTTACAATGTTTCCACCTAATACCCAATATATAGCAAATACATCCATAGGGAAAACAAGCAGTATAGAAATGGAAATACAGGAAGCAGCAAGACATGTTTATAAGGGAAAGGATTCATACTGACTCTGAGGCTAACTATTTTTCTTTACTACCTAATCTGAGGGGAGCTAGAATTACTCCCAGGTGTTGCATACTCAGAGCACTAATTCAGTACAGAATTAGTTTCTTCTAGGCACCATGTTTTGTTTTGTTTCACTTTGCTTTTGAACAGGGAAATCCTTTCTTTCTTGTAGAAAACAGTCTTTACCTACTAATGGATTTTTAGGTCCAACATCTCAAGCTCAACAGGCTGATAAAGTTATCCTTGATAATAGAACATCATCCCAAACCAATTTCAAAGGAAAATACTTTGCCAGCCCATGCATCTGTTAGTGAAGAGAAACAAGGAAACGTTTTCTAGAATTCTTTTGGTGTCTCTGTTCTAATCAAATAAATACTTTTAAAATCTGTCTTGCAAACAAATTACTTCTTTGGTTAACAAAGCTCATTCCTTCAGACAGGAGGCAATAAGAGAAATAGATACAAACAGAAAAAAAGTCAGAATAAAGAAGGCAAATTCAGTCACAGAATTGAAAACTGAGAACTATGGGGAAAAAAAATAAAAGAGCTACTTTGACTGATTTTGCTCTCTTGCTCTTGTTCCCTACCATTATTTTTAACATGCTTGCATATAGAAGCAATAATTGACCCTTAAAAGCCATGGTGAAGTATAGATGGAATTGAACTTGTCATCTCTGTTTTAGGAAAGGGGTAAACCTGCTCTTTGATTAGACAAAAGAGCATGGCTATGATGTGTTCTGGTTTTGGATGGGATAGAGTTCATTTATTTTCTTCACAGTAGCTCATATAGTGCTGTATTTTGAATTTTGATTAAGAGAAAGTGAGACAGCAGCTGCGTGGTTCTTAGCTGCTCACTGGGGTTAAACCACAACACAATGCTACCTTTTACTTCCAGTTTCAATGGGAAATTGAGAAGAATAAAAACAGAGTAAATGAGAATGCTCCATGAGCTTTCCATTGAGCATAACACAAAGTGTCTTAATATCTGGAAACAGGCTTAAGATACGTAACTATTCCATGTGCATCTTGTCTATGTCCCATTAGGAGACTATGTGAACTCAGGACCACCTTTGCAAAGAACTTAGATGTCCGGACGCAGATTTCAAAAGAATTTAGGGATGACCTGTACCTCATCAAACTCTAGCCATATAAAAGCACCTCTTGTCAGGCAATTATTTCAGGCCTTGCTATCATTTACACAGACAGAAAGATACTCCTAGGGAGCAATTCATGCCATGACTATCTTAGAAAGGGGTGAACTGAGATCTGGAGTGCCAAACTCTCTCTCCCTTGACTATAAATGACTACCTCAGTCTAGACTGAGTGTGCTCAGTTAGTTAACACAATTCTTGTCCCATGCTTAAACCTGAAACGTTCCCAAGTTTCTGAAATTTCTGTTCTTGCACAAGTTCTTGAGTATGCTTTTTACAGAACTTAACACACTGGGAACCACTTCAATAGTAGCATTACAAGTGCAAATTCATTACCTGGAGCAACTGTAAGAGAGTTTAGGCTTCAATACATGAAAGGGCTTCCATCCCATCTGTTGTGTTTTAACTTGTTTTGTGATAGATACAGGAACAGTTATGGAAGCAGGAACATGACCCACATCCCCTGCATTTTTAACAGTAAGCCTGAACCGTCCTGCACTTAATGTTGCTCAGGTGACAAAAATAACTTGTTTTTCCTTCACCATGCACAAATTTGACCAATTTTTTAGAAAACCTGAGGCCAGGGCAGCTAAAACCTCCGTGGATCTTTCAGCCTCAGGGAATGCGGATGACAAAAATGGGTTCACTCATAGCTAAAAACACTTTACTTGATTGCTACCACCTGAGCAAAATGATGGTGTGGTGCTAACCTACTTGCCTGAGGGCATATGTCAAAATCTCTGTGCAGCTGGGTGTAATTGGACAGTCTGATATTGATAGTATGAGAAGAGGTGCTGCAGAATGCATTATCCATAGGGATTGTGCTTCACCTCTGCTGTCTCACGTGTTCCCTGTTTGATGGAGCTGAGCTTCTCCAACAAAGCAGTTTATGGGAAAGTTGATGTTCTTCTTCCAGTAGATCTCTCAGTGGTTATGAATAGTGGAGATCCAGTAGATCTCTCAGTGGAAATGAACTAATTTGGTAACACTAACTTACCCTTTACAAAAGAAGCCCTGTATAACTTCTAAAAATTTCTGCAGCATTGCATTTATCTTCTAAAATATATAACTTGAATTTCTATGAAATACAAATGTTCATCAACTTCCCACATCCTACTCGTGGTCCACTGGGAAATGAGATATCTATCTTCTAAGGCCATCCTGGAAAGACACTTTTTAAATAAATAAATCAGACCCATTTGTCTCTGCCAGGAGGTATCTTTTAAATAAATCTCAGCTTGTTCCAATTGACTGTCATGGTGCACAGCTAGAATTGGTATTTTCATGACATCCTGTTCCACTATCGTTCTTGCCACTCGGTACAGTGCATGTTTCACTTATGCTCATCATATACCTTTGTTGTCAGTCTAAACTCTAATTTCTTTTCCTCAGTTACAGTTCTTCTCACCATTAGTTTCCCTTTACATTAGTATTAATATCCAAGCTATTAGCTGATAATATAAAAAGTCTTTACTCACTTAAAGAATATCTTCAAAAAAAAAATCTTCATTCAGGTTACCTCTATTATAAGATAAGAATAGTAATAAAAGTCAGAGATGTGTGGATGATTTTTTTTATGCTTGATGCAGTGGCAATTGGAATGAACAAGGCCATTCTTTAGGGATGGGTGAATCGAGTAATACATTTGCTGAACAGCACAAATTTTAGTGCTACTCAGCTAGCTGAACACTGCTTGAATGACATTGCAGGCCCTACTGCAGACTACCTGAAATAAATGTGGAATGTCAGATTTCTGAGGAAGGAGAGAAGAGTCTGGAACTTACAGCCTAATATGTAAATATTGCAGATATAAGCAGATGAAGGTTTTTATCTTTCAGTAGTTTCACAAGTTTTGGACATTATTGGACAGTCCATTTACTCTCCATTTTCTCCGTCTTTTTCTAAGTACATACCAGGTTCTTCTAGCCTTTTCTAATTCTAATTGTTCTGGGACAGAGAATACTGTGAATAGCTTATAGTTACAGCATGGCTTTGAAACGAAGTATTGGCTCATCAGTCTGAAAGACACCACATTGTCACTGAACCCACTTGCCTGCATGCTTGCAAAAGTTGTTTAACTGAACAGAACATCCACAGGACATACCACAGAACATCCTGTGTTCATATCCCACCCAACAGCTGCCATGTACTCAAAGTACATTTGTGGTTCACAAACTTCATGTACATATTGGCTGCTTTTGCAGAGAACAACAACATTCAGAGCAGAGCTTCATTTTCCTGCAGGAAAAAAAAAAAATGCTTTCAAAATAAGTAGAAAACAGCTGTATTCAGCAGAGAATAAATCACCCTTCAGTTTTTCTTAAAATGCAGATGTGTCTATCTCTGCCTATTGCAGTTCCTCTGGCACCTTTCAGTAAAATGGTAGCTAGTAATTAGACTCCATAAACACTGCTAAAGACCAAGGTATGAAGTTTCCTAGTGAGTAAGAAAGACAGCTCTAGAGTCTACCAGGAAAAAGAAAAGGTATTTCTGTGCATGCTCTAAACGGAAGGCACCTCCAGACCCAGACTCATGCCCTTCTACACAAATTTGTAACTTAAGTTGACCAGAGACTTTTCCCTTATCTGATAAAAAGGTCAAGCACCTGTGGGCCTAAAAAGTATTTGCAATACAAGGCAGGGCTAACTGAATTTCTGTTCTGATCAATTTGCTTTTCCAATGTGTTCTCCAGTGAATCATATTTTGACATTACATTCACTTTTGAGTTATAACTGAAAGATTAAGGGTCTGAGTGTCTTCTCACATGCATCAGCATAGCAACATAATTCTACTCGACTTGTCATTTTTACACTAATACCTTCTTACACCATTCTACCTTGGAGCGGACAGCAGTAAATAGGAGAATTAATCGGAATTGGGCACTGCAGTCTTGATCAGAGCTGTTCTTCACTTATACAAAAACAGAAGAACAGAATCTGCACTTGAGACCTGTTTCAAGTAATCAAAGAGGTTGTCCTTTCTATAACGAAAGGGGCTGTTAAGCTCTTAAGTCTGACTAAAAGATGAAATATCTTTGCTCCTAAGTTTTTATCAACACAGAACATAAAGCCAAGAGAAAGGGAAGGAAGATTAAACACCCAACGATGGTTAATCCATGGATGCTAAGATTTCTTATTGAGGATCTTAGCTGCCAGGACTTTTGCTAGGCAAGGGTGGTTTTCAGCAGAATATACATGTCAACAGTTATAGAAGTTACTCTGAAGAAGTTTATCTGCATCCATCTGGAGAAAATAACTCACAGTCACAGAAATGCACATACCCAGCATCAGACAAAGATGATAGTACTGAACAAGTCTGAAACCAAAATGATAGCCATAAAACTCTTTGTTTACACATGCAGAAATATATGTTTTCTATAACAGCCTGAAGTTTGGGAGGCTACAATGTCATATACCATCAAGAGACAGGTGTGCACCTCTCTCTGTGGATTTCTTGTGGCACTTAATGCGTCAGAGTAACAAAAGAAATATGAAGAAGAGCAATGAAATAAAGCAAAAGGTAAAAAGGAGGAGAATAAGCTAAAATACAGTTAAATCAGACTTTCTGACTATCAAATTGAGGGAGAATGATGTAGAGAATACATCAGTGAAATTGTAGTCAATAATAATTAATGATATTGCTGGTTCACATACTGATTATATAGCTTCACTCAAGTTACTGAATTTACTCATCCTTCATTTTACACAGCTGTTAAAAAAAAAAAAAAAAAAAAAAGGCAAGTTAAAAGGCAAGTTCAGTTCATTGTTTGGTTGCTCTGAAATCCTATGGTAAAGCCTATTGAACATGATTGTTCTTATAAATGTTAATAACTTTAGTACAGCTGAAGCAATTTACTTCTTTGAAAGAGAAGGGTGTTTATAAAGCTCTACCACCCATTGAAGAAGACTGAATGCTGTGGAACCAAAAATTTACATTTTCTCCTTTTGAAGTAAACACTGATAATGTTGACAAGGTGGGAAGAAAGCCTTAATGTGGTAAGAGGAGAACACTGGTCTGCGTTACAGCTGAATGTAGCCTTAGGAATGTGCTGTTTTACACGTTTTCTTGCTTCACTTTTTCCACGTTAAGAAGTAATATCTGTCTACCTATACTGGAGAACAAGTGAAGACTTAGGAACAAGGACAACTCCTTAGACTTATGCTCTCTCTGTGTAAGTGTTTTTCTGTATAATGCTATAATGCTTCAATGTGCATTCTTTTAATTCAATATAGCATTGTTACTGTGCAAAAATTCACTTACAAATACATTCACTTGTACCACACATGGCATTCTTGGACTTGTACCTGCATACCTGAGCTACTTCAAAATTAAGTATATATATATATATTATGGCATGATCTTGCAAAGTAGCAAGTTCCTTTGTGTTCCAAGCCCAGGGTAATTACCCTAGAAGATGGGACCAATGTACATTTTGTTTATTCCCAGATCAACCCTCATATTAACAACTACACTATTTCATTATTTCATAGCCACTTATTTGAAGCTTGATATATTGCCATTTTCACTTTCTTTCTTTCTCCAGCTATTTGGACTTAGAGTATCAGTCTGCACAAGTGTTCCCATTAAAGCCAATTTGGAATTGATCTCTCAAGTAGGAGCTCATGTCACCTATATCACATGTTCTCACCACTAACATAGTGCATCTGCTAAATTTCCATCATCCCATAGATTGTAATTCAGTTTTAAAAAAAGCACTGACATTTCTTGCCTGTCAATATTTTCTCACTGCTCGTGACATAGTTGTTCTTAAACTGCACAGTGAATCCTTTTTCTATATATATTCCATCATTATGCAGGAATGCAAATTAGATTTAGCACATATAATTGCCATAATCATGTTGTTGGGCTTCTTTCTTTTAACTTGGAACAAACCCTTTTCTTACTTTTTCCTTTGCACCAGCAAATAACATACACATCTTCAGGTAAATAAATTAAAGGTCTAATATTTGCATCATTAGATTTTTCTGTGGACAGACTTTCCACTACCTTATTGGCTTTCTTTCTACATCTATCTTTAAAGCATCATGTGTTACCAATGGGTACACAGTCTTCCATTCGATATGAAAGACATTCATTGGAATGTCAATCAAGGCTACCAAGTGTATATGAAGCAAAGTTAGTCAGTGAATCATCATTTTTCATTTGCATATAGTGCTTATTCTGATTTCTAATTTAACCCAATAGGCAATAAGGAGGGCATTCATCTCATGGAAATTTAAGACACTTTCAGGTATATATTTCTGTCTCATTTCATCACCTTGGGCTCTGTTTCTAGCCAACTAAGAGACAGGACTATGTAAGAACATGATTAACCTGATTTATATATTCTAATTTGGGCAGAAACATTCTATCCAGAGAGACAGAACCCAAACCAAACCAAGAGCAGTGTGTGCATAAACAAGGAGTGCACAAGACTGCCTCACAGGACTTCCTCTCAAACAAGAAGAGCTTGCATAGAACAGTATTCAAAGAAGTGTCTTTCATGTTTCCCAATTCCACTACTTGACATACAGTGAAAAAATAGGGTAATAAAGTGAAACTTTTTCAAAAGAAAAGCACATAAAATGATAAAATTATAGTTTATATAACCATATTCATTTCTTAAATTTAAAAATGACGGATATGATTCATTAGTAGTATTACTGCTATTATTAATAACAATTATCACTTATGATGATTTTTATATGGAAGGGAAATATTAGTGATGTGGAATGAAGAATGTTGAAAGGAAGATCTTTTCAATCCCTGAATGTTTTCATTTTTTGTTTGTTTGTTTGTTTACAGCTTCCTGTAAAGTATAAAGAGAAACTGTACACTGTGTGCAGGAGTGATGCACCCACCCAGCATGTCCGTGCAGTAGTTCTTCCCTCCCCATAAAAGCCACCAAAGTACTGTAGTAGTGCCTGGAGAAAGAAAGGGCCTAGGAAGTAAACATTAATGTTTACCTGTCTGATAATTACTCCCTCGTGATAGAAATCAGTTGTTTCTATAACAGAATATGTTTTTGAAAAACTGGAAATCTGGGATGCTTAATTATGTCCAATCTCAGTTTACTTTCAGCAGTTACCTCCTCCAGCTCTTTCCTCCCTATTGTAAACTTTGTTTAAAATGTTATTGATAAAGGTTTTAAAGGCATATCTAAATCTGAAGAATTCTCATTTCACTGTGGTGGTTTTTTGGTTGCTTGTTTTTTGTTGGGGGCTTGGGATTTTTTTTGAATTTTCACAGCTTCTGAGATCAGGAGGGGAAAGGCCAAATTCTGTGTAAACAAGTGAAAATTCCTGAGTGTGTTTTAGGCTGTTAAATTCTTGCCAGAATTCCCTTAAGTTGAACCTAATAGTCAGATTTATTTATTTTTCAAAATTCAATGGTAGTGTTTTCTTGATCATTCACTTCTCCTTTCCACGGGGCAATACTGACCTGTCAGGAAAAAATATGATCTGTATTTATGTAATCTAATAGGAACTGTTAAAATAGTCATCAGATCATCTGTCTCTCATTTTCCAAATCATTTTATAGTTCCGTGTGAACTTTTACAGGTTCTAGATGAATATGGTACAAGATAAAGTTAATTCAGACTGTCTTGTATTAACAATGAAAACCTTCAAGGACTTCTTCTTTGCCTCATTACAAAAAAAAAAAAGAAGTAAAAGAGCGTGGCATGGAGAATACTAGACAAGAATAGACTTCTTTTTCTGAGTCCTTAATATGTCATGAAACATAAGTCTTCTTGAACTTTACTTAATGTAGCGCTCTCAACATCGCACACAGCTCACTTGCCCAGAGGTGCTAGACGGCTTTAAAGTGTAATATTGTTCTGCTATATCGCTGACCCCTGTGTTCTCTCAGGGGTTGTTTCAAAATTTCTCCTCAATTCTGTGAGAGTTCCCATTACCTAGAGAAGTGCTACCTTTGTCTTGAATTTCCCAAACAGGAACTTGCTTCTATGTGGTTTGTAGCATGAAGCAGCATTTGTTATTCTGTGCTGCACATGTGGTTTGAGCACAGGCAGTGTGTCCATTAAATTAAATATATGTTTTTTTTTTTTTTTTTTTTTTTTTTTGTAGATAATACAGGAACAACAGGGTGGACCTGTTGTTGAGGTTTAGGCAACACACAGCTCACTCTCTTCCCCACAGTGGGGAAAGAGAATCAGAAATTTAAAAGGAACATGTGGATTGAGATAGACAGTTGTAGTGGGTTTATGTGGCAAGGTTTTGGTAGCAGGGGGCCATAGGGGTGGCTTCTGTGAGAAGGATCTAGAAGCTGCCCCATGTTTGGTAAGGGCCCCACTGCTGACCAGAGCTGAGCCAATAAGTGATGGTGTTTGTGCCTCTGTGAGAGCATATTTAAGGCAGGGAAAAAAAACGCTGCACCTCACAGCAGCTGGGAGAGCGAGAGGAGTGAGGAACAGCCTTGCAGGCGCCAAGGTCAGCGAAGAAGGAAGGGGAGAGGTGCTCGAGGCGCTGGAGCAGAAGTCCCCTGCGGCCTGTGGTGAGGCCCATGGTGAAGCAGGATGTCCCCCTGCAGCCCATGGAGTACCACAGTGGAGCAGGGTTCCATGCTGCAGCCCGTGGAGGAGACCAAGGTGGAGCAGGTGGACCTGCACCGATGGAGACTGCGGCCTGTGGAAGACCCCTGTCAGAGAAGACTCTGAGCCAGACCTGCAGCCCATGGAAAGGAGACCATGCAGGAGCAGGTGACCTGGCAGGAGCTGCTGCCTGTGGGGGACCCAGGTTGGAGCAGTTTGCTCCCGAGGGATGGACCCTGTGGTACGGAGCCATATCTGGAGCAGTTCTTGAAGAGCTGCTGCCTGTGGGAAGCCCACGCCGGATCAGTTTGTCAAGGACTGCATCCCGTGGGAGGGACCCATAGCACAGGGGACGGCAGTGACTGAGAAGGAGTGGCGGAGAAGAAGTGCTACAGACTGACCATAAGCCCCATTCCCCCATTCCCCTGCACCACTTGGGGGAGGAGGTGGAAGAGGGCAGATGGGGGGGGGAAGGTGCTTTTGGTTTCTTTCCTGTGTTTCTCACTTATCTAGCTTGTGAGTAATAGGTAATAAATCTTACTATCTCCCTATGCTGAGTCTGTTTTGCCCATCATGATAATTACTGTGTGATCTTGTCCTTATCTCAACCCTTGAGCCTCTTTCATCATATTTTCTCCCTATTCCTCTTTGAGGAGGGGAAGTGAGAGAGCGGTTGTGGTGGAGCTCAGCCGCCCACCTGAGTAAAACCACCACAACAGTTTAACAGGTAAAGCAAAAGCTGCATGCACAAGCAAAGGAAAACAAAAAGAATAAATTCACTACTTCACATTAGTAGGCAGATGTTCAGCCATCTCTAATAAAGCAGGGCTCCATCACATGTGCATACTTTGGAATACAAATGTCATCTCTCCAAATGCCATGCCCCTTCACCCCTCCTTTTTTACCCACATGCTTACTGAGCATGGTGTCATGGTATGACATATTCTTTCAGTCAGGTTGAGTCAGCTGTCCTGGCTGTGTCTCGTTTCAGCTTCAGCCTACCTGCTGGCAGAGCAGCATGAGAAGAAGACCTTGACTATATAAGCACTGCCTAGCAACAACTAAAGCAATAGTGTGTTTCAACACTATTTTCATCACAAATTGAAATCATGGCACTATATGGGTCTCTATAAAGAAAAGTAACTTTATTGCAGCCAAAACCAGAAAACCTGTACTCATGCTGTATGTGTAGTCAGGCTTTCCAGTCATCCGAAACCTTGGCTAAGTCCTTAATTTCTCTTCATGACAGATATGACTATTAAAATTTTGGTTATCCAGTGAAGGAAATCAGAGAAACAATGCAGCAAAATGGTAACAGAAAACCAGCATGACTAAGATGTCCCTACTCTTTCAGTAAAAACTGTCAGTTAGGAAAAAGTTCAGCAAATCACTGCCATAAGGCAACGCAGACCTGAATAGGGAATTTTCCTATGCACAAAGAGGTCTTTACTTTGAAGCAGAATAACCTCTTGTTTATACTGAAAGAATAAATCAGTTCTCTTTTGAAATTTTCAGTGTCACTCGGATAGAAGGAATTGCTCTAGACTAATACAATAAAATACATTTGAACACAGCAAATATAAACTCTAAAATAAGCCCACTGCCACATCTGTTTCTCCAAGCTCTTATTGCCTATGTACACACAGACAGAAGTGCTCTCTATAATAAACATAGTCTCCAAAATGCCTTATCCAAAGCCTATTAAGATCCAAAAGTCTCTCCACTGACTTTCAAAGGCACAAGAATATTAACACGAGTAAAACAAAACAAAACAAAAAGACAAAAGTGAAGGCTTCTTGATGGATTAGACAGAGAGCACAGATTCCCTTGCAATGTGTTACCTCTGAGCAGAACTCAACTTCTGTCTGAAATCACGGAGAAGAGAGTCACAGTGAGTTAAAGAAGTAACAGTCCTGCTTTTATGTTCTACTTATATTAAATAGTTGTATCTGGATGTTTAAGCTATTACTTTTAAGTCCAAGACAAAAAGTTCCATCTCCAGCTTGATTTGCAAAGGATATGCCTATGCCAAACAATTGTTTAAGGTAGATTATTTGTATTTCTATTATATCATGTAAATTGATATAATTGGGAACAACCTCCACATTTTTAAAGTGCCTATTGTGCTATTACAATTAATACTGTCTTTTAACTTTTTGACTCTTTGCTGCTGTGGAAGCTAGTAAGTCCTGTTCTTCCAACCAGGAGGGAATTGAATCTATATACACCATTGTAACTGCAACAAGACCAAAATGCTAAGAGGCTGAGTTCTTTGGGGTACTGACCAAGCAAGAACAAATTTACAAAAAAGCACAGATATGTGTTGATAAACATCTTTAGCACCAGATCTAAACTCAAGTAAATGGAAAAACTTTAGGTTCCGTAACTTGAATCAAGCCTTTAATTTAGCTTACATAAAGTAGACTAACTTCTCAATTTTGGAAAGAGCTGCTAGAAGCAATGAAGAAAAAGCATATGTCAATTTTTGTGGTATTTGTCTAAGTTCATTCTGCTTTGAAAGCTTCTGAGAATGAAATACTGGCAAGATCACCGTAAATCACAATTTGATCATTCAGGACACAGAATTTTATGCATATCCAGACAGAAACAACTCAAGATTCATGGTCACAGTACTACCAACTGCACAATCTGAGATCCCATCTGATTTCATATTCTCCTTACCCTAACTGTCTACAAGCAGGCTAGAAAATTGTTATGTGCATTTTTGAGTTCTACAGTGACGTTCATCATCACAACTATTAAAAAATCAATTTAAATGACTTGAATAAGGCAATTTCAAATGTTTAAGTTTCACCCAAATCAGAAGAGAAAAGGACATATGTAATAGTATCTGCCATAAATTCATTATCCATAAAGAAAAATTGCCTTTCTCCTTTGTGGATTTTCTGTTTTTCCCAGGTACAGTAAACGAGCTTGAACACAAGAGTGAAAAAAAAAAAAAAAAAATCCTGTTCTATGTGTGAATACACAGTAAAATGAATTTGAGAGACAGAATATCTCTCAGCAACAGAGTAGACTGTTTTATTCAGTGACTGCTGAAAATTTTGAAAGAGCCCAGAAATGTTACAAACTAAGATGAGTAATGTAAGATTGGAGATTTTCCCCAGAAGAGGATGTGTATTCCTTATTCATTCATCCTGATGTGACAGTTGCTGCTGTTGCATAGTTAAGATATTGGATAGTGGCAAGAAGGTCAATACTCCCACTGTCATTAATGCTTTAGAAGTTTGTCACCAACAGCCTTAGTCCTGTCTCAATATAATTTACTTTTGACCTTTCCTCATAAAAGGACATTTTTTCAAAATCATGCCCTACATCTTATTGTGTTTAGAATGCGTTTCATGATAAAGTCCTTTGCAAAGGACATGCTTCATGGATTTACAGGATCTCAACTCATATGTCCAAAATCAAATAAATAGCTTTCAGCCACCTAAGTCAGGCAATCTGGAACTTAGCATGCTATCTTCATAAACACTGAGATTTGGGTACATTTTTGGAACCACATGTCTCTTTCAATAGCCTGCACGAAGAATCCATGAAGAGTAATTTGTGTTCCTCAGATTCCTACATTTAGAAAAGAAAAATCTATGGCAGAAGTGGTTGGCCACCTGAGTTGACCAACACTCTGCACAAAAGAAGAAGCTTTCTTTTCTAGTAGCCCTGGCCCTTTCTGCTCCTTCTTATGAAAATATTAGGAAATACATTTCTGTGGTTTATTCCTTGGCCTTTCCCCTTTTTGCTGCATAGTTCTAGATGAGTGGTGATGATGTTTTACTTGAAACTCCTTCCACAGAAAAGGCATTTCTTTCAATGCTTCTAGACAGAAAATAATGGCTTTGAAGAGAAGTTTCACTTCAGCTGTTGAAGATATACAGGAAAGGAGACAGCAATTGAATGTTATGAGAATAGATTCTACAGTAATGCTACAATCTAAAATGTTCATGAATAGAAATCAATAATGAAATGTTACAAACACTACCTAGACTATGAAATGCAAAAGAAAAACAAAACAAAACAAAACAAAACAAAAAAAAGGGGGGGGGGAGAAGCCTGGGAAATGTAAAATGCATGTTAGAAAATAAATGTTAAATTAACTTTCTCAGAGAAAGAATGTAGTTTTTGTTCAGAAGAATGCAAGTTTAACAGGTTCCTTCAGGAATCAATAGTAAAACAGTCATAATAAATAGCCTGATAAAGAACTGAAAAAATACCTGAAGCAACATTATTGTTTCTTTCTGGATAGAAGGCAACTGACAAACCAATTCTGTGTCTTGTCCATCAAGACTTCTATATCCAAAAATCTATAATTCTATCCTATATTTTTCGTCTTGCAAATGTAAAATCCTTTAGAGATGTTTCAGTATTGAAAGGCTCAGACAACCATGGGATTCTTATGCAACAGCTGTTTCTTTCAACCTGATTTTAAAACTAAAAGTTTATTTGCAAGTACGTGACTGGACTGACTATTGCACAACTTTTTTTCCACTGTTGAAATAATTCTTTTTCTGTTTTGTTTGTCTGTTTGTTTGTTTGTTTGTTTTTTTTTAATAGAAAACATGCTAAAGTTGGGTCCTGCGGTTTTGGAACACAGTTGTCCTTCCAGACAAAGGATCAGAGAACGCTAGTTAGTATCACCTGCTTTTGGTTTTGATTTTGGAGAATCATGGTGTTTGCAGTTTGAGCCAGGATATTTAGGGGACTGAATTCTCCTCTCAGCTCTATCAGTGCAATTGCACTGAGCTCCTTGGAACTGAAGGGAAATCAAAGTCTAATATCTTATAGTTATTCTTAGTCAAAATCTGATCACAAACATGAACTTGCTTATTGCTCTGGATTCAGAAGCCAGAATACAGTCATAAAGCTACGTGAACCTTTCATATCATAGTAGGTATTTTTCCTTCCTGAAACTGTGTGATGGAGTTCAAACTATGAAAGCAGGGAAAGAAGACAGATGAGTCTGTCTGTCTGTCTGAGAAGACAGGACTTTTGGCATAAGCTAAGCGTGTTCTTAATACCTTTCCTATAATCTGAGTTCAGCATACACCTAGAGATAGAGCTTCTTGCAAACTGAGGATGAAGTGTTACACAAACTCTCTAATGTGATGTAAAATAGATTAATGTTATAGAAGAGCCAGTGTAAAAGTTGGTATTTGTTAAAGACTATGGGAACCAGGATTAACTAAAGATGAACTTTGAAAATCCAACATACAGGGCTGGTTTCAAATTACACTATTCAGTTACAACAGAGAGGTCAAAGTATGGACATTACATTAAAGAAAGTTGTAGGCATACTGGAAGAAGTCAGAAAATGTGTCCTATTAAGGTTAAATGAAACTGAGTTTGTTTAACATAAGGAAGGGAATAGTAAGAAGAAACATGGTCAAAAGCATTTCAGTATACATTAAACTGTTATAACGGCAATCAGTTGTTTGTGAACATCAACCTTATTTTCCAGGCATAAGACTTTTTATCCAATAGAAAGGAAAAAAAAAAAAAAAAATCAATGAAGCACTGGACCAGGAAATCTAAGGAAAGCAAGTTTTCCTCCAGCTGTCTCCAGTGGTGGTAGCGTTCAATCCTGCTCCATGTAGAAGCACAGATAAGATGGTCTCTCAAGGTCCTTCCAGACCTGCATTTCTATGATTCCACATTCACACAGAATTCAGATTTAGCATAAGAAACCAAGGAAACTTAATTTTCACCTTATCCTCACCAGACTCTAATCTAGTTGGTCCAATCTTTGTGTAGACAAAGGACAAATGTTCTGGGATTAGAAGTTTGACTAAACAATTCTATAAACACATATTTTCAGGTCAAAAAGGAGCTATTCATCTAGAACCTTCCTAACATCAGCAACAGCCTCCCAGTGAACTATTTAATGCTGATCTATGTTATTGTTATTGTTCTTGTTTCCATCCTTAGCTAAGTGAAGTTGATGGAAAGTGAACCATTGAGTGAAACGCTTACACTGGACTTGCTCATTTTCAGACCTTCAAAAATGTTATGAATGAAGAGATGAAGAAGTAGATCTTAAAGATCCATCTTGTTTAAAGCTACCATCAACTGCTTGGCTTTTCACTGTTTCAAGTACCTTTATTTTATCTTGAAGAATTCAGGCATGGCAACTCCTCTAAGGGAAAATTTTGGAAAATTGTCATTGCTAATATCTTTTACTATTCTCTATGCTGAATAATGTCGCTACCAAAACAGGAAGAAGATACATTGCACCTTCCTACAAGGGCCTTACAAACAAATGTACAGTAACAAATAATGAGGAAGTCATAAGATGGGACTGAACAGAGAAGAAAGGAAAGGAGGAATATTAATAAGATTATGTATGACTACTCAATAAAGGCTCCTGCATAGGCTGATGGGCTGAAAGGGTATTTTCAGAGGAGGAGTTAAATGCATATATTTTTGCATTCTATTTAGTGTAAATAGCCATCTGGCATTTTGCATTTTTAGTCATTCTTGTTATTTATAAGCTGCAGCTGAAATGATGCCTAAAGTGTTGTTGTGTGGGTTTGTTTTGTTTTGTTTTCTTTTTTGTTGTTGTTGTTGTTGTTTTTTGTTTTGTTTTTAGTCCTTAGATATTCTAAATGATGCTATTAGTTTTTTACAGTTGGGGTTTTACTTTATATTTTATTCATACCAAATGTATATCCATAAATACACATGCATACACATACACAAGAAAATCCTTTTACCAAGACATTAATGATTTCTGTTTGCAAAAGATAATTTTGCTAGAGCCTTGGTACCTTCTCAAATCTTAGCAGGTGGACTCTAATAGTTGACTGTAAAACCTGTTATTACATAAAATTTCCATTACCATCAGTGCAGAAAAAGGTTTTAGAGAAACAAAACTGGTTAGGATGATAAGTGTATGGTTAGCTGTAATACGATTCCATTAAATCTTACTGCATTGTTTCTATATTGATGCCATTCCGTTAATTTACACTGCGTGTGCACCCTTTGTAGGAGGAATTATGACAGTATATATAATCTTGGGAGGAGAGGCAGGCATATGTTTTTTGATGACAAACCAAGAAAAGAATCAACCCAGAGCTTTAGTACCAGAAAAGGGAAAAGAAGGATATGTTGTACTATGCTCCCCCTGCCCCCCAACAACAAACAAGTAAGCTTAAAAAGTGGAAAGTCTCTCGCATTTGTTGCAATGTTGGCAATCAGAAGTGCCTAACAATACGGATCCTTTTCCCTCCTACCAATCTAATTATGAAAAGTGATCTCTGAGGTTATCAGCTCTGGGTAGAGCAGCAAAGTAGATCAGAGATCCAGGAAGTAGTTCAAAGCTAGACTCCCTATCAACAATGAAATGATATTTTAAGGTTTTTTTTTCCACAGCCTGGTTGATTTCAAATGATCTACTTTGCTGCTCTGCTTTGCATAACACAAATGTACATCAGGAGCCAGCTGACAGAATAATATTGTGGAGAAAATATTCTGGAAAAATCTGATCTGACAGAGTCAAAATGTAAGATATTGATTTATTTAATGGGGACATGGAGATGTGGACAAACATTCCCATGTCACCAGGCTGCCCATTTTCCTGTATGAGTTGTAAGACTCCCTGTAATTTTAGGTCCCAGAGACATGTAGGTGATTGTGCCCACTGTTTATTCCTCAAGAGTTCTCGGCATCTTGGTTTCAGGCTCAAGAGGTAAAATGTTTCTTTTACTCTTTGGAAACACAGACTTTGCTTGGGCTGATAACTCTGCAGACAAACAACTCTCCATGCCACCTGGGCTATCAGGCTTCCCAACTTACTGACTTTCATAGGTGACTGTTCCTTAGCGTGCTGCAAAATTAGAGGTCTGGGAAGGACAGAGAATAACCCCCAAAATTAATTTTAGAAGATTTTGCTCCTGCAAAAATTTGTCCTTTGACCCTGATTTGGTGCCTTTTTGTTTGGCATTTTCATTTAAAGGAGTCACTATAATCTCTTTTCGTTCTTCTCTGTTTTCTCCTTGTTTCATGTCACCAGCTCAGATTTGTTTTGAGCCAAGTATCTTATTGGGCTGCTTCAGAACTAATAAATCAGTGCTCTTCTTCCAGATTTATGCCCTCATACAGTTTGGGCAAAAGAGGGCTAACATTCAAGATGACTGTTTCTCTTTCTGCACTGTGTTTTTCTCTCAGTGCTGATTATAGAAGTGTAAAGAGCAATTATATGTCAGGTTGCATTCTTGCCTAAGTTGCATAAAACCCTTGGATATCTTTCAGCATATTTTAATTTAGCAGTTTCATGAGGAACACAGAGCATATTAACATGCTTACTTTTATTAAAAGCACTGGTCTGTATTGGGGTTGTTCCATGCATAAATTTTGCATTTTTGCATGTATCTACCTAACTAGTAAAGATGAGAAAACTTTGGATCTGTTTTGGATCATGACCAAAACTTTTAAAACTGTTCAAATCCTAGCTACAAAACAGAGACAGGTGGAATGGAAAGGAAATAAAGTGATCAAGCCACCTTGAGAGACATACATCTCACTGATGAGATGTATGAAAAAGTCACTGTGCTTCAAAAGATTGCACAATAATGATTTCAGTTTATTTTAATGCAAAATAGCTGTTTAGGTCTAACTCTCTTAAACATTACTTCCCTATGACCTGGGCATTTGGACAGATGAGGTTACCATATACCTCTGAAAATCTGAGTTTTATATATCTCTCTGACAGACTGCTTTACATAGTCTAGATGTGGTGTTAGTTACCTATCATGACATTAGCTAGATTAGATAGAATCTGAACTAGAAGAACACCCCAAACCTGGGAAAAGAAAGAAAAAACTCCATGGGACACAAATCCCAGATAAAGCAGAGAGCCTGGCCCGGCAAAGCTGGTACCACTGGTAATTTTCTTATTTTCAGCCCTCTGAGACAGAAGCCTGAAAAAAGGCAGTGAAATCGGAAGAAAAAAAAAAAAAAAAAAAAAGAACAACTCCCATTGCAAAAATATCTTCAAATTTGATTCATGGTTACAAATAAAAGCAGGCTCCATTTTCCAATTGAACAGAAGCAGTGGCTCCAAAATTTCTATGTGATCAGACCAATAATGGATTTTTTTTTTTTGGTAAGATATGATTGACTGCTAAGAAATGGATTTCATTGCCTGTTAGAAAATCAGGGGAGCTTTTCAACAAAAAGTTTCCATTGTTCAAAAAAGTACACACAACAATTTCATAAGTTTATTGTATCTGAGAAGATTGAAATATTGTCATGTTTACAAAGACCAAAATTTTTCTTACAATTTTGACATTTAATATCAATAGTTGCTTCTTTTTTCTTTTTTAATATACTGATGCAAGCAATACAGAAACATTCACATTTAAACATGAATTATTGAATCCTATGACAGAAGCAATTTAAAAATTTTCAGCAGGATACTATTTCCCCATGCTTATACCTACCACATCCTTACCACATCCTTTTTAACATGTGTCATTGTTCAAGAAAGTAATTTAAATTTCTATATTCAATTGTTTTATCTCTGCAGCTCTGTGGAAATGTTGCTATAACACTGGAAACCATGACAACTGATTCTGGTTTCTGATTTCATTACAAGGTTATACCTTACCTAGGTTTATGAACCTTTCATACAAGATGGAGTTAATCAGTAATTGCACAACTGTATCTTTCAATAATATATGGTTTTATAAAACTATCCTGCTTTGTCTGATTGCTCATTTGAAAGAAGCCACCTTTACTACTTCAGTCATATTCCCAGGCTTTTTTAATTGTTGCCCAATAGTCCCTCATTTTTTTGACAAAAGGCCAAATGGAAAATCCTCCAGATACAAAGCACCTCAGGAAATAAATCATGTGGACTTTTGGCCTTAATACCCTGCGATATTTACACCTGAACCAAGTTTGTAACATAAACAGACTGAGCAGTTAAAATTTCTTAAATCACTCTCTTCAATATACATTTCCAACATACTGGAAATTTCCAGCAGTTGAAAGTGAAGAAGGGCAATATGACTTTCCTGTTGTTCTTTAGCATGGATCTAGTTTACTTGTTGCAAAGTCTTCATAGGAAGTCATAAGAAACATTTAGCCCATGCTGGGGAAATGGACTAAACTTCAAGCTTTTACCTGGACCAGTATCTCTTTTCTTTCTTATTGTACCTTTGAGAATGTGCCTTCCATTTACAGTTTAGGACTGTTAATCCTGACAAGTTAAATTTCCCTACAGCAAGGAACACATCCAGAACAAAGGCGGAATTTGACATTCCATGTTAGCTAGGTTAAGCACTTCCGTCATTGTGTATATATTTCTGATTACATCCTTTCACTTCTGAACTACATCATTTTGATCTGAATGGGAAGAAATCCAAAAATTAAATGTAACAATCCTTGCTATTATAGAGTTTAAGTATTTGGAGTCTTCTAGTCCCTACATAAGTAAAACATATACAAAGAGTTCATCTGAAATAGGTAACTTCCACCAGTCTCTAGTATGACACACAGGCAGAACCACTCTCAGAAGAGTTTTTCCTATGCTGACTGCTATATCACTGATTCTGTTAGTGCTGTAGGAGCACAACAGAAACTAAAGAATTGTTATTAAGCTGAGAAGAACGAAATCACAACACACCAAGCTTTAGAAACAAAATTTGAGTAGATGACCACTGACCTTAATCAGTCATGACCAATACAATATTTCTTTACCTTTAGTTGGAAAGAATTCACAGTTACCAGGAAGTTTCTGATATTTCCAGACAGTATAAGCCAAAGATTTTCAGTCAGAATCACAAAGGGTTATTATTAACCTTCATTTTAAGAGGGGAATGTTTGTTCTGAAAATAATGCTGAAGATTGCAAGACTGATGCATACATAAATGTTTACATTCTAACATGTAATTTAAGAAAACACCAAAAAGGTTTAATAAGAGCAGAATCATTCTTTCTTACAACAGTGCAGAATTTAAAATAGCTTTATCTCTGTTGCTCACCAACTGATATGTTTTATAAACTCATCTCTGGCTATGTTTTTTTTTTCTTTCTTTCTTTTCCAATTTTACTTTCAACTTTAATCTTACTCACAAACTCACAGTTCACAACCTTTTTTGTCAACATTGAAGATTTCTATTTTTCTTTTTTTAAAATCCCCTTTCCTATTTACTTTTAGCTAACAGCAGTTTTGCAGCTGTCATTTGTTTCATGTAGAGAAAGCAGGGGAACCTGAAGCTCACTTACATTCAAATGCTTGGGAATTACACAGTCTTTATCTCTGCCAAATACTGGTTGAGTGAATATGGGGAGCTAGTTACCAATCACTGAAAATAGTCCACCAATTTGGGTCACCAATTTGAGAAATCACACACTTTGTTTTAAGACTTTAAGAGTTTAAGTGAACCAATATCTCCAACTGAACTCCATGGGGAATGTATGTGTACCTCTACCAGTTATTATCATCATATCTTTCTATTGTTTGATTCTTGTTCAGATAATGAGCAGCTACTGCCTGTGCATGGATATATGTACAAGCTATGTACAAGTCGGAAACCAACATATGTCACTACCTGACTATTATATGCAATCCAGCACAATCTAGCACACAGGTAGCTTGTAAGTACTCTCCAGAAGTCTGAACTCCTGAAAGAAGTACAGACAACTGCCAGCTTCTGAAGGATATTAGTAAATTAACTGCAAATAGAAAGTGGAAGGGCCCTGATTATAGATACTTTCTTATTTAGTATCATAGACTTGGTTCATGTTATCTGTGTCTTGTGGAAGGATGCGGGAAGAACAGAAGTTTATTTTCTGTATTTCACTTACCCTTGTTTAGGACAGATCCAGACTCTTGATGCTTTGCCACTGACTTCCAAGACCGGGTTTGTTTGTTGTCTGTGGCATTGGTGCAGGAGCAAAGTAGCTCTCCTAAAAGGTCTCTACCATTTCATGCCCTAAAAAAGCAAAGGCTATAGTCAAATTAATTAGTACTTTAGCAAAAATGCAATCAGTAGGGTGAAATCCTGGCTCTACTGTAACCATAGTTTCGCTATTGACTTCAGTAGAGTCAGGGCTTCTCTCATTGTTTATAACCTTTGTGTCAGGTTAGGGACTTCCCTGTTCACCAAAACCCAAAAGCACAAACAAGAGTTCAGAATGAGTATGATACTGCCCCTCATAAACATATGTGCAGAAGCAACTGTGTTTCACATTTTGAATGGCTCTCAAAACTAACTTTCAGGTGCACACCTCTTTATGTTACTTCATGGTCTCCATAATGGATTTACGTCTTTAAAAGCACCATATTAGCCTTGCATTTAAAGAAGATGCCCATCTTGTTAATTCTTTGTCTAGACAGTGGTTCCAGAAAGCCCATTCTATTTTCAGTCATCCTGAAATTCAGAGGTGCATTTATTATGAAATATTAATGACAACATTTTCAAACTTACTTTGGAGTATCGGTAGGGATAGCACCTAATTACCAGACTTCTTTGGGGTTCATATATTACCCAATGTTTTATCTGAAATTTTTCCCCTCTTTACTTATTCCTCATTGATTCTTGTCCCACCGTCTTCTAAGACATTATAATTATTTTATTTTTATGGTTACCTTGAAGTTTATAGACTGTAGAAGGTATTTATAGATTTTGATCATGTTTCCTGAGTCTGCCCTTCTCCCTGTCATATATTTGTTTAGCTCCCTCCATGTCAGCTCATATATCTCATTTTCTAATCTGTACACCATTTTTGTTGCCCTTCTATTTTCTTCTGATTGTTCTGTGCGCTTCTATGCTGTAGTAACTAGTGCAGTAATATATAATATAGGAGAACTCCAAATGTTTTTTCATCCAGTGCTATGTAAAGCAAAACAATTACTGTATAAATCCTAAACATGTTGCTCTCTCAAGCATTCTGTTTTTTGAGAGTTTAGTTCTGAAAAGCATAGCTTTCTAAAGGCCCTGCTCATTTCCAGAATCCCTTTTGTCAAATCCACACCCCGCCACTCCCCCTTTTGTGGGGCTGAAACCTCTGCTTTCTCTACTATGTTTTCTCTGGCCAAATTATTTTATTTCTTATCCTTCCCTCACAGAATTCAGAGTGCTGTTCATCTGGGTTCTCTATGGTAAAAACAATGAGGAATATGAAAAAGATTTTAATTTGAACCCACACCTTTTAAATACTTGTGTAAAGCATTGCCTTTTATGTTCACTTAGCCCACTGTCCATCAATATTAATGGCAGCTTTGCCTTCTAGTTCAATGGAAATCCAGTCAGCTTCTGGGACTGGGTGATATCTCCTAGTAAAACAGGACTTTTGTGCTTTAATGCCAACTGAAATTGCACTTCTTTTAACTGTCCCGATTTCTTTTACTGTCTCGATTTCAGTCTGTATGCTTTTCAGTAACACACAAATACTGTCATTGCCTTTGTATAAAAGGGCTGACTATTAATGTCTTCCTCCTCTTCTCAGACTGTGAATAAGTAGACTGTTTTCATACAGTCTGAAACTCTTAGACCTCCTGCATACCATTTTATTCTTTGAATAGTCATACTAGTTTTGTGAAGTAAAGAACTATTTAACAAGAGAGAAAAAAAAGCTGAAGTAATATAGTGTGTTATTTTCAATATTCTGATCAATTAGAGCTTACATAATTTTTTGGTACATTTCAAATATGCTGTATTTTTGCTGGAAATACTAAAAGCTTTTCTTTATTTTTTCAAGAACAAAGTAATACCACAGCTCTGACAACTTATGTGTACAAAATGATTATGTGTTGAAGAATGCCATTTAGATTACAATGCTTCATGTAAATAATCCAATTATGCAATTAGACCAAGCCTAGTTAACTAGGGTTAAAACACACAATCAAATGGTGCACTTACTAGAACGTCATCTCTCACATGAGCATAATTAGGTTGCAAAAGGAATCTATCTGTAAGTGGAGTTCTTGTATTTGAAGATAAACTAAAATCAGAGATGAGACATCATAACTAATCATCAAAATTTATCATTCATAAAGACTAGGCTCATAAAGACTTTTGAAGAGAGACTGTTTTCAGGCCAGAATCTAATGAGATATTCATTTTTTTTTCATCCTGCCTCATCATCTGTCATGTTCAGAATGACACATTGAAGATATCTATGAATCTGCTTTGTTGTCATTTACAAGTCATCCACATATTTTTTTTTGTACATATCTACACTAGTAAATCCTGACGTTCACCAGAAAACCTAACTGCAATATATTTAATTGGCCCATGTTTATACACAAATTATTTTATTTTCTTTGGGACTCACAGGGACAAGTCAGAAATGTCAAGAAAGTAAGGAAAGGATTCTCTCTCTCTTTTTTTTCAGCTTGCACAACAGAAGATTGTGCCAATTAAATCAGTAGTCAAACTCTTTAGATATTTTCTGTCTTGGAAAATACAGCCAGGAAACATGCCACAAGGATTCAAAACCTGCATGACTGGTGGCTTTTGTTTT
Organism: Oxyura jamaicensis; assembly: GCF_011077185.1. Classification (NCBI taxonomy): domain Eukaryota; kingdom Metazoa; phylum Chordata; class Aves; order Anseriformes; family Anatidae; genus Oxyura; species Oxyura jamaicensis. Next base: position 27,018,474 of record NC_048899.1, on the reverse strand, counting down.
GTTTTGTGTGTGTGTGTGTGTTTGTGGTTGATTTAGTTTGGTTTGTTTTATGCTACTTTTTGTCTTTTGATTATAAAGCAGAATTAAACTGAACTGTGCACTGGCCATAATTATAGTACTAATCCACTTCATATCTGTGTCTTGCTGGTTTATCCCTCTGTAATGATGGAAAACACCCACAGCACCCACTCAGGCAACTTCTGAAAACGTTTCAAGTGCTTTTCTAGGGCTAGATATGAGCTTTTATGAGATTAAGTCTCCCACTGCTCTTTAGTACTCTAGCTTTTCCTCAGAAGTACACGAGTTCACTCCTGCTTATGTTTTTAATCAAATTTATGACCTTTAATTTCAGGTGGTTGATTTTTGTAAATCTTCTAATTTTTTTTATTATTATTATTGTTATTTTTTGTAATAACAAAGCATTTAAAACAAATACTAGCCAGCAGACCAAACCTACTTTACGTCATTAATATTACCTTCTGATCTTCAGTGGGTCAGCAAGGTTTGATTCTGAACTGGCACTGCCTAAAAATCATTACAGAAGAAAAATGCAAAGCGTAACTTGGAACAGACTGCTCGAGGAGGCCTTGAAGTCTCCAGCCCCGAGGCTGGTTAAGAATATTTTTGAGAAATGTTATTCACAAATGAAACGTGTGGGCCTACTGTCATGCTAGGCCCAGGGTGAAAGCTCTGGCCAGGAAAAAATCTCTTACCTGGGCCAGCCCCAGGCTCCCACTCAAAACAACCGGCACATCCACTGTGCCTCAGAACACAGGTAACCAGGCCTGCTGAGGGGCTAAGGCGCAGGGTGCGGCTGCCCAGCCGTTAGCCACAGGGGGCCATGAAGAGCCCCAGCCCAGTCACAACTGGCTCGAGGTGGCTCCCAATGTCTGGTAATGGCTGCCTGCCTGCCAGATGTCTGCTTGTGCCAGGAGAGTGCGGCTGGCAGGGCTGGACGCAGTTGCTGCGGGACCCTGTAAGGAGGGTCTGAGGGTGGCAAGCAATGATGGCAGGGGGAGCCAAGACAGAGAAGAGATGGGGCAGACTTATGGAGAGCCTTGGGAATGGAAGAAGCAGATGGCTCCTGCTCATTACACCCCCAGTGGTGTCTGTGGAAAAGTGTGAAACTGAGAAAACACAGGGTGCCCGGAGCCAGTGCCTCAGTGAGGTGCTGGCTTGACAGAGCTGAGCTGGGGGCAGGACGGGGCCTGTGGAGGACTGTGGGAGCCTGTGGTGGAGGGGTGCGCTATGGGAGTGCTGCTCCTGCAGAGGAGATATGCCCGAGGTGAGCTAAAGGCAGTGTGTGCAGTGGGTAAGTGTTCAGCCTGCTGGCGTGGGTTTTGTAGGGACAAAGCATGAGGTTTGGAAGAGATGCATGTTGAGTTTGTTATGCTGGTAAGACATTATGAAAGATGAAAAGAGAGTTCTCAAGGGTCAGTCAAGTGCCTTTAGCAAGCTGATGTTCTAACCATCCAGCTCTCCTGTGGTTTGCTTCATGGCTGCCAGGCCTTCAGCTAATGAATCTGCATATAATAATCTGAGATTAATTCTATTTAACCTTTCTCAATTGGAAGCTCTTGTGCATTTGAGATGCATGCTTCTTTTTGTTAGTTTGTATAAAGTGCACAGAAAACAAACAAACAACAACAACAACAACTAAAGATTAAAATACAACACCTGAGAAATGAGCAAATGCATTAATTTTGTGTAAACTTTAAACCCAGCAGAGGTCAGTGCCATAGCCTGAAGCAAGCCTAAGGAGGTCTAAAGACACAAAACCTAATTATTGTAGTCATGCAATTGAAATAATGGGGACCTGAGAGTATGACTGATAAACAGCTAGAAAATTAATGAGTAGGATGCCTGTCATCCATCAAAGGACTGCCAAATGTCTTTACAGACTGCCACAGAAGACGCTGTCATTGTGTGCAGGGGAAAGTGCAGACCAGAACACTATTTAAAGATCTGTGGCATGAACCGAACACATGGTGTTGCTAATGACTGGAGTTTGTGTGCCCACTGTGTATGGATGGAGTAATTAATCACTTTAAAATTACACAATGGGAGATAATAATTAATAAAAGACTATCTGATACAGTGTATGAGGGAGAGGAAACATAATTTGCATCTTTGGATTCAAGATGACGGACTGTAGGAGTGCTTTTTGGTCACTTGGATGTTTTTTAGTCGCTGTACAGCATTGTGCTTGTTGTCTACAGTGATTAAAATAGTTTTGAAGCAGTCTTTGCTATATTCCAAAGACAAGGTCCTTGGACAACCTGCAGATCGAACAGTTACCAGCAGTCACTGGGATCCCCATAGTAGCTAATGGCATATGCAGGAGAGAAAACTTATATGAACAGTTACAATTATCATCAATTTATCAACCAAAAGATTGACATAACTTCCTGAAGAAAGCCCTCCTGTATTTACTGGTTTCCCTGGAGGCATTAGATAAGCTTAAGCAGAGAAAGTGAAAGAGACATTGGTGTCCTTACTGGTCTGGTGCCATTAAAACTCAAGTGGGCCTAAGTGAATTTGAGCTCCACGTCTGAGCTCATCTTCCCTTCAGAACATTGATACTATCATCAGGACAAAAACTTGTGTATTAGATGGTCCATCAGCAGCCAGATGCTTCAGAAGAAAATTTCAGAGTCCTCTTGTTCTAGGCTGGTGCTACATAATCATCCTTCAAGCCTTTTTCTAAGCCCTGATGCTAGGAGGTGATTTGAGGCCTGAGGTGATTTGAGGCCTGAGGCTTTTTCCATTCATGGTAGTTACTGCTATAGCTGTGTGGTAGTATCCTTCACACAAATGCATTTTCATGTGACTTTGGTGAGCTTATAGTCTGTCCATTGGGGCATGATACTGCCTCCCAGGTTCTCAGGAGCCATGGACTCTGAAGTGCATCTGCAATGTTTTTAAGATACATCTGTGCTATAGAAAAATACAACCTTGTCTTTCCTTTGGGAAAGAGGTGATCTCTTGCTGTAGGGCAGAGTGAACATCTCTCCTCATGCTAGCAAATACTACAGTGAGTTCTCCCCCATAAACTGAGGGAATATTTAATAAAACAAAGCTTCAAAGAGTCTGTGCCCCATTGTCTGGCACTGTATGAGTATACAGTGGGAAGCTGAGTGAGGGAGTGTATGCATTCAGCTTAGGGCCTCCGCATGTGATTGAAATATGAATAAAAATAATACTAAATAATACAAAAAATAATACAGAAAATGACTGGGATTTTCCCAGTGAAGTAGAGGTTAGCTGTTGGATTCTCCATTAGCAATATTGGGCTTTGATGATTTCAAGAGGCCTTGCATCAGCTCCTATGAATACTATCCCAAAAAGTCTTTTGAATCATACTTTGCAGTCAAACTTCTCGTGCAAAGCAATGGTTTGTCTTCTTGATTTTATTTGACACACGTTTGTAAATATTTTTTTGAATTATCTGTTTTCAGTTTGATGAAAACATAGTATGTTCTAGAGCTCTCAATATTTTCTGTAAATGCATTAGAGGGAAAATATTTCTTTAGGGAGCATTAGCACCATTAACAGCAGTTTCTGCTTTTCCACTTTCCAGGAATTTAATAACCTTCAAATGCAGACTTCAAAAAATGTCAAAACATAAGTGAAGGGAAAATGACATTACATCTCTTCAATTATAGACTTGGGATATCACAGGAAACATGAGTTTGTCCCTTGGACTGAACAAAAAGGTTGATGGGATTAGTAAACTGAACACCATTCATGTGAATCATTTGTATACTATGTGCTTTTACAGAACATTACCCATGTAATAGCTGCACAGAGTTTATTAGCACGTAAGGTAGTAATGTGCACAATATCCTTATTTGTTGATGGTTTTGTTTCGTTATGCTTCCTCTTACAAACTAACCAAATATGTTAAAGCCCGAAGTTGGCAAGCCTTGCTATTTTTTTTTTTTTTATGTTTTTGTGTGTAAATTCGAAAACCAGCACTGCAAGGATTGTCTCATTCTACCACTGCATACTGTATCTAGTAAAATAGGCTTCTCCCTAGAGTAGAGATTTCAAGGTGCTGAAAGAGCAATCAAACCATAACTGTTATGCAGTCCAACTCCACTCCCTCTGCTGGTGGATGTGTGTCTCCTGCAGTGTGTTAACAAAATCAGTCATCATACTAAGAAGCAACAAGAAAAAAAATCACTTTGTACATGTTTATGTATGTTTCCTGTCATATATAAATATGGGCTGTAGAATTTTAAAACATTTAAAAGCAAATATCCTAACATCTGAGTTATACAAAGTTGTCAAAAAAAAAATAAAAATAATTTTAAAAAAAAAGAATGCTCTTTCATGCAAGAAATAAGCCACCCCCGGAACATATTCCATTCTGGAAAACTGGAGCAGAAATGGTCAATGTGAAATTATAACAAGCTCTTGACCTTCCCTGACCTTTTATGCATTTTCATGAAATGATGTAATTCATTATTTCCACTGATGTGTGCAGAGCAGTGGGCCAGCTTACTTTGTATTCATTTATTCAGTCCAGAGTAATCTGTGTTTAATAGAGTGCTGGAGCGTGTCAGAATGAACAATTAAACCTGATTGTTATAGAAGACAACTTGCCATTATTGCCAACATTAGTTGTGTGTGCTTTATTTTTTTAATAAAGAAGGGGTGTAGCAAGTACAGTGTATAATCCCCATATTAAAGTTGTACATTTTTTTATTATTATTTAGAATGCAAATACCTGTCACATACTTTGGATCATAGCACTTTGCATTGAGCCCCAAATTGATTGATGATGTATACTATCATTTTTTGTCAAGTCTGTTCTGCAAGGGTGAGCTTACTGGAAAGACCAAACAGATCACTAGAAGAGGAATGGGATGGAGAGATCAGCCCTCCCATCAGCAAGGTGCAAAATTTTGGATGAATATATTCTGCAGTACAGAAATTGAGTGTTTTTGATGGGTTCTCAAAGGAAAAAAGATGGGACACTATTTCATGAACAATAGGTTTGGGTAAATCCCTCTGTATTTTGAGCAAAGATAAAATTGTCCAGGAGTACTTTCAATGAGTGGGGAATTATGTGTACAGGGAATCCGAGGGAAATAAGGAGGTATGGAACAGTCTAGTGTGGATTATGAAAGAATAGGGTACTGTGTATGAGTTTTGGTACCCTCTCCAGTTCCAATATGGACCATAATGTCCTAGAGGTCTAAAACCTCCAGGAATTGCTCTTTAGTTCCGCCAGTGGGATCCTGCACCTTTGGAATAGAAATATCTGAGTTTTATGTTCACTGAAACCTTAAAATTTTGTCATCTTAATTGCAGCCTTAGATTACAATGTTTGAATAAAAGCATAAATAATACACATCTCTTGTGTCAATTTGTTTTTTTCTCATGAGGCAAATGCAGAGGCCTCCATGAATATAGAGCATGAGCAAGAAGGGGGAAGAAATCGAATTTGGATCAAGAAATGTGTGTGGTAAAGGGTCTAGGTGGTCTAGAATTCAGTGTAAGTATGCTTGTTACTGTCTTCTGTAATTAATCCTCCAGGCCTTTTTCACCTTGATCGTTACAGTAAGGCAGTGTGCCAGTCTGTGCCACCCTCACAACAGCTACATGAGGAGGCTTGACTGGCTTGGAGGTGTTTTGCTGGTTTATAGCTTCTTTTTATCCTGAGCCAGCAGAACCTCAGTGTACCTCAATGCATGCACCATCCTCGTCCATCTTCAGCAGGAGCAACCATGGTGCTCAACAGATGCCAAAGCGATGAAGAGAGGTCCCTGAGAGACCTGAGATTCCCTTGTACCACCGGACAGGTGAATCACATTGAGAGGAACGGCAAGTGTTGGGGGCCAGCTTCCCACAGAGGCACTCTCAGGATCCTTCATCCTCCCTAGTAAATGGGGTAGTTGCTTTTGGAAAACCTGCATTCTCATCTTTCCTCTTTCTTAGCATCAGCTGCTGAAGTGATAAGATTTGTCAGGATAAGAGAGGCCCTTTTGCAGTTGGCCCATGTGGGTCACAATAGGTAATGCCCTGTCCCATGAGTGAGGATGAATGCATGGAGACAGACCAGAACAGCTAAAGGTCAGCTGTTAGGTGGTATCTTGCACTGTCATTTCCATGCCCTGTAAATTAGCAAGAACTAAAGATGTTGTATTGCAAAGCAGGTTAGGGAGAGGGAGGCAGGCATTGAAAAGAGTGAGTACAAAACATTTGAATGTTGAAGACACCAAATGCAGAGCTGTTTGCCAACACTTCCCTGCCCTGGGGTGTTCTGAAGGAAAGAGAAGATATTTTGTGTCAAAAAGCAGGTGGCTGCAAGAAGTCCTAAGAGAGCCTTGTTATTCTGAGTCATCATCTGTGCCTGTATTTACTTCTTGGTGCAATGAAGCCTTATGAAGTAGCAACAGGAGTGGTGTCTGCTGTTTATGTGCTTATGCATGTAGACAGCTACAAATTTTTAAGATTGCAGAATGAAATTCATTTTGCAATAATGAAGATTTTATCTGAAGTAGCAAGGAACACCAACTCAATGTTTCAATTCAGAGGGATGACATAAAGCAAGCCTGCAAGTAGCAAAACAGATAAACACATGAGTAGGTTAAACCTGTTCTGTTAACACTATGAGATACAAAGTTATGAGAAAGGAAGAGAAGAAGTGCAAAGTGCTTATCAGCACAATGCATAACATCTCATGCATAGAAAACCATAACTCTCATTCTCTTCCATTGGCTCCAGGAAAGCTACAATACCAGCACTGGAGAAGTTGCAAGGTACATTTTACATGGTTGTGCAAACTGAGTCAAGCGTTGCAGAGGATTAGAAGCAGTATGCTAGACCAAGTAGTAACCCCTCCACAAGGACTCTACCTGCTGTTTCTGTTTATTTTATTGTTGGTTCTTGCAGTGTCTTTCATGTATCAGAATATTTCAGGAGCTGGTATCTTCCCTCAGTGGAAAATACTGCTTGATGAATAGTGTTAGTGTACCAACTGGTACAGATTACTCTTTACAACTGGCAAGACAAACCACAAATGTTTCTCACCTCCTGACCCCAAACCATGTCTGAGAGTGCTGTCCAAACGTGAACTCTGCCAGGCTCAGTGCTCTGCCCACATCCCTAGGAAGCCTGTTCCAGTGCCTGAACTGGAACTTTTTCCTAATGCCCATTCTGAATCTCCCTTGACACAGTTCCATGCCACTCCTGCTTCATGCCATTCCAGGAGTTGTAAGCAGGTTGCTTTCAAGGTAAACTGTGACTCATTTTCTCTAATATTGTCCACCAAAGAAAAATTTACAATCAGCAGACTACAAATTGCCAGCAAAAACATGAGAGCTGTTAAGAATTATATAAGGTGCTCATTGAATGTGTCTAGCAGATTAGCACAGTTGTTTAGAGCAGGTGTTTTGTTAATTGTGATATATTCAGAGCTGCATGCTGTGTTTGAAATGACCCATAAATGCCCACCTCACACCAGTGAGATGAGAAGACAGAGTGCACTGAGCTGTGAAATGAAGCAAGGAGGGGGGACAACAGTGGCTCAAGATCTATTCACCTATATTCGTTGCCAGTGTTGTCAGGGCAGCCTTTTTTCCTACACCCCAAATCTCTGATTCTATTTGTAACATTTCTTTATTATTTAGTATTTTATGAAATGAGCTAAACTGCTTGTAAGGAAACTTGTAGAATAAATTTGTACAAAACTGCATGAGCGCAGAAGGCAGAAGATATGTGGGTTGGGGATGGAAAGCTTTTTGTTCATTTATTCCTTTTTTTCAAAAGATAAATAGTGCTACATTTGAAGAAAATGTTTCCTCATCACATGTAGAAACCTCAGAGTATGGGTAAAACGGATTTTAGACTGCAGCAGAACATAGATCACAAGATCTCAGAAGCACATTGTAGCAGAAAGGATGCTGATACGGTTTCACGTGCACAGAGATTTAGTAGCAGTCTGATGGAACACATTGACTGTAACAGTGAGAGATATTTTTACAGAAAAAAAAAAAAAATAACCAAAATGGTTTGTTTCAGTGCAAAATTAAACCAAAAGTGGTTGATGATGATGCTCTCACACAGGGTCACCGGTGCAGGTGCAGCTTGGTGATTGCCTGCTGTGCTTCGGGCAGGTGCCCCACTGGCTGCCCCAGTTGGTCAACAGTGCAGGTGGGGGCAACAGGGGATGACACAGGAGAGAGCTGCTGGGGCCACCCCACAGGCAGAAGCAGGAGAGCAGCCCTGGGCAGCACTACAGCTGTGCAGAGGCAAGGCTCTTAGCAATACAGAGGCTGAGGCAGAGGAAGGCACCAAAAATCATGGGATATTGGCAATTTAACTCATGAATTAAAACTGATTCATACAAATAGGCTGCCTGAGAAAACTGAGTTTACAAAGAATATATATATATATATATATATATATATATATATATAAATCTCTCTTTGTGTCTTTTTCTGCCCAGAATACTTTGATATGTTTCTTCCTGAATTGTGTCTTCAGATAAAATTTCCTTTTAAAAAAAAAATGGAGACCAAAAAAAAAAAAAATGCCTGGAATTGAATATTTATTCAGTCACCAATTTTTTTCCCATTTGTTTACTTTGTTGGCTGACAAACAAAGAAATCCATTTTTCACGCAGCTCTGGTACAATATTAATCATCACGAGTACAAACAGCAGAGTCTGAGCCCATGTCTATTCATACTGTTACACTGCTTCATGCTTCTGCATACTGAGTAGTACCTACTCCAGAAGTAAAGAAAATGAGGCTGTATGATTGAACATTTGAATAAGGCTGGCACTTCCAGGTCAGTTAGTTACTCATGGGATTTCAGATATTAACATTGTTATTTTGGCCTAAAGTGATAGTAACAGCAGTTCTCCCTTAAATACATAAACCTTACTCTTTTTTTCTTTTTTTTTTTCTCTCTCTCTCTCTCTTTTTCTCACAGGTTTTCAAGCATGACTTCTTCTGGCTGAGAACTCACTACAAGAAAGAGGTATGAATTATAACAAGGCAACACAGCTGGAAAATGCAAACAAGCTTTGATGCACAAGCACACAAAGGTTTTAGTGTTAGATTTTAGGGTTTCTGGAAGTGTGCAAAGCAAGGAGAATGGCTATTGTTCCTTGCCTGGTAGGTTTCATTCTGAATATCAGGAAGGCTTTTCAACAGTGTTGAACAAGAGCATCTTCAGGGGAAAAAATGATAGCATTTGGCTTTTGAGCTCTAAGATCTGCCTTTCCACAAGCACAGGCCACTGTATCCTCAAGCACTAAAGTATAAACTGACAAAGTAAAAGAATTCAGGTTTCCTTCCATCACATGTTCAAATGTTCCAATTTAGTAGCTGAAACTACTACTTATCAGTAGTTTGCTGCTTTTTCCCAGAAACCCCAAGAATATAAGTAAAGGTCAGTGAAAAAAAATCAATAGCCAAAGAAATGTTCCAATTTACACTCCATTTCTGCAGGCCATCTCATAGGTTAGGTTAGCATTCATTACTGAAAGTAGAATCTGAGGTCCAGACCAGAAAGACCAAAGTCTTAGGTCCTGAATTGCTTTTCATATGAAACTTCCTTGGAAGATATTTCTATATCAATGCAAAAAGAATGGGAGATGTTCAGATGTGTATTTGCTCAGGTTGTGTGTTGCTCATCAAAATACAAAACAGTTAAGAAGAGTAGAAAGGCTTCTCAAGGCTTCTTACGTCTGGTGTTTTGGTAAGGTGGATGCTTCTGATCATGGACACTGATACTGATAAACAGATGGATGTCTGTCAGTAAGTTAGATGAGAGTTGTACATCTATTGAAGAAGTGATATTGTGACCTCAAAGAAAGCTACCTGTTAGCTGTTCTGTGGTAAATGCCAGTCTTTGCATTTATTATCAGCATTTAATCCAGAGTAATTCGATCCACAATGAAAGCTTAAACTAAGTCCTACATAGATTATATGTCTGAATAAAAGATGCTTGCAAAGCAACAAAGTCTTCACAAACCTTTCTGGGTGGATACATTTTGTTTGCTTTAAGTAGGCTTACCTACACAGGAATTTATGATGAACTTGCTCAAAAAAAATTCTTCAAACCTTCATGCAAAAATAGGTACTGTGTTATAATAAGTAATAGCTGAAATCTAGCAAGCAATAAATATCAACAGTGAGGGCCCACCTTTAAATCTGAATGGAAGCTAAAGTAACTATAAGTTAAGCATTTTGCCAGATGGGAGAAAAAAAATAATTAAAAAAAAAATACTGAAAAGGACTAAGAAGAGGAAGGACTAAGAACAGTCATTTAGTCACTTTAGAAGCTGAAACAAAACAGTACCTAGCTTCACAGGAATAACAAACTTTTCTCAATTGCATTGTCTGTTTTAGACCTGAGCAGCAACAATAATGCTTCTTGTAAAAGGGCAGAGCAACGGTGTTAATTAGTCTCAGAGCTGCATTTGTGTAGCTGTTCGTAGCTGAGGTTATGTCCGTCAGTAGCTGGCTTCAAGAGACTGATGTTATAAATAGATAAGTACTAAGAGTAGTGGTTGTTTTGAAAGGTTTTCTGCCACCTAAATGTAAAACATTTCTGCTTATGTTACTTCTTTCTCTTCTAATAATCCAGGGGATTTGAGGCTTGGCCTTGGGCAATGGGATATGCATAAGGTTCACCAGCTGATAAGCAGCCTTAAGAGGCATCGTGCCTGAGGCTGTGGTTCGATGATACAGTAAATTCAGTTTTCAGGCTCCTAATATCACTTCAAAAACGTCACAGCTGCATGAACTGGTGTCAGCCATACTGATGCCTCAAGATTGTTTAAAAATACTCAGCTGAGTGAACTTTTTGCATCAGGTTTGACACTGCATCAGATTACACTTGCCTGCTGCACTCTAACTTCAGTTGGGATCTGGTGTCCAACGAGGTTAAGAGCATAATCCCAAAGGCAGGTATTCTGGATCAGGTTCCAATTTTACATTACAGCTGCCTAAGAGTACCAAGATGCTGATGCTAAAAGAGTATGTCTGTTCCTTCGTCTCCTATGCGCAGCTCACTCCCACTGCCACTGGTATCACACCAGTGTAGAACCATTATTTCCAGCACAAAGAAGGGTAGTGGGAAATGCACAGGACTGGGAGGTGGACCAGTAAAGCATATTCTGCCACCAGCTTGCAGTAACATCAATGAAACTGTGATGAAGCACACCCTAAACTCAGCACAAGAGCAATGTCACGTGTGCTTGAATCAAATATAATCTGCTGTGCTGGTGTATCTGGGACATTCAGTATTGATGACTGCAGAACCACACCAAAGGCACCTTAGTGAGTCGGAACTTTTCCAGTGCACCCCGCTTGCTGCAGGCAGGGAGTCTTTTTTAGTGCCTTGTCTAGCAAGTAATTACTGCCCTGAGCGTATTGCTTTTTTTCATTTCACTGGTGATGGTGACTACCCTTGTCCTTCCAGTCCAAATTCTGCTGGACAGAGTAGGTGAGCACCACTGTTTAAACCAGAATCTGCTTCAAGCATCCACCTAAGCTGCTTTTGAAAGACTATTAAAAATGTAAACTTTTTCAGTTCCCCAGTCTATGTGATAAAGCATAGCACAGAAGCTGTTTTTTGTTGTTGTTGTTGTTGTTTGGTGTTTGTTTCACAATTACAATAACTCCTCTTAGCACCAAATTGCTCAAGTATGTTTGTCTTGGAGGAATTTATTAGTTTCTGAAGACTTGCCATTTATTCACAAATAGCACCCTGATGTCTTGAAAGCAGCAGTCAAGAGACAAAAAGAAATAAATAGACCAAACTTCCTCCGGGTTTTTCCACTCTGTTTTTGTTTTCCACCTTTCTTGACATTTATAAAATGTTACAAAACTTTCTGCCAGAAAAAAAAAAAAAAAAGAAAAAAACATAAACTACATTTACAGTATAGTTGTTTTGTTGATTACAAAAGCATTGTTGCAGCATCAGTAAAGCAATAGGCTTGTAAATCTCCTCTGTATACTTGGCTTTCATTAGATTTCATGAAGTGACAGTTACCACTCTGAAAAAATACAATATTTTCAAGGAAAGATGCAACACATAGAGCTTCCAAGCCTGTTTCTTACAGCAAGTCAGTCAGTTGTCACACTAAATCTTAACTAGAGATTGATGAGGATTGGTGGGAAAATCATATTTGTCAGAGAGGTGCTGGGTCATGCAGTCTTTTATTTTTCAACAAGGGCACTTGTTAGACAGCATCAGTTACAGTCACTGCACCGGTGATTGTTTTGCCCAGTATACAAGCTATATGAGCTCTGTTCTCCTTTGCACATATTCTGAAGATCCGAGCACCCCACCTAAGGTTAACCAGGTGCCAAGTAGTCTTAGCTTCTGTTGCTGTTGGTTTGATATCAGCAGTTTGTGGCCTTCCCACTGGGCGTGAGTCACTGCTGCTTGCTGTCAGCAAAAGCCCAAGCAGCAGATTCCAGTGAATTTGGATTTGATATTCATAGTGAGTGCTTCATTGATTCTGATGTACTGTATTTGACTCCTCATTAGAAGATGGACTGTTCTAAACTACAAAAAAATAAAAATAAAAATATATGAACAGTGATAAACAGAGTAAGGAAGAAATCAAGAATGTATCAACTTTGTGCAGATATACACACGTAGTATTAAACATTAGTATTAACAATGTCACTCATGGGAATTATGGGAATGGCTTGTTTGGCTCCCATCAAGGACAGTATGAAGTTTTAACTGTAGAGCTAAGAGTTTCTCTCCATAAAATTTTGAATCAAATGGCAGAACTTGGTTTTAAGGTCCAAGAAAACAGAGTAACTAATTCCACTCTTCCAAAGGAAGTACATGTTGACAGGAGAAAATGCTGTGCTAGAACCTGGTCTGAAAATCCTGTCTGTAAGGCTGTGGTTGCACAAGGGGAATATGGCTTTGGTTTTGCTTTACTTGGCTGCCTAGTCAAGAACCAGCTCCAAAGGCTAAGCCAGAAGGCTGTGAACAGTATTCCTATTTTGAGCATGAAGCAGAAGTAGAATTAACCACACTGTTTAAGAGTTTGTTTAGCAGCCCAATATATGCTTGCAGCTACCTGCAAAAGATGCTGTCAAATTTCTATTGTAGCCAGTGAGTACTAGGTCCCACTGGTGCGTACGTGGGAATTCTGGAGCATTTTCTACATCGTGCAGGGATTGCTCCAGGGACAAAATCTCTAGGAAAAATCTGAGCTTCTGTCAACTGCCAGTGTAGACAGGAGTTGTGCAAAACATCTAAAAATGAACATGGATCTTTATCTGTGAAACTACAAAAGGAAGCAGGAGGTTTAGTTCCTAATGTTGCAATTATCTCTCTTCAGCTTCCCTTATTTTGTTGATTCCACAGAGACCTGTAATATTTGTTTCTGTTTTGCTTGGTTGTTTTTTGTTTATTTGTTTGTTTTTGTATTAACATCAGTTTTATTTTAACTTGTTTTCAGACTGTTAACATGCAAGCACTAGCAATAAAAAGTAATTAAAAGAACAAAAATGCCTAACTTATAATGAGGAATGGGGTATATAATAAGGTTTCAAATAAATGTTTTGAAGTAGGTACAATTTTAAAGTAGTTACATTTTAAAACTCTGCAAGAAAAATCCTTTTTTCCCTCTCTGTAGTGAATATTCTGCAGAGTTGTATCATCAGTGAAATTTCAAAGTCACCAAATGGACTGCTATTCAAAGGAGCATGATTTCAGTCCGTGTTTGAGGAAGAGTATGTTGGAAGTGTGTCATCCAGATACACGGGACAAGCCAAATGCTGAGATTAGTAAAATGGCATTGTTAATTGTCAAGATGATGCTGAATAGACAGAGGCACCTAATTGTTGTGTTTGTGCTCCATTGAATCACTGTCTCTTTGTGTTGTTTTTAATTTGCTTTCTACTGTAACTCATGAAACTTACATTACTGCCATTAAGGTGAATTTTTTGAAGCTGCATCTGCTCATTGGTTTGCCGATTCCCTCTCTTGAAATTAGATTGATGTAGTGTTATATATTCATTCCTATCTAATGACTTTTCCAGAGCCCCAGAGTAAAGAAAATGGGTTTCATTAATTTCCCTAATAGCATCACTGAAAGACATGTAATGTGTGAAGTTAAAACTTCTTTTGTTTTTAATCTCTTAATGATCTCTTTTCCCTTTGTTCAGACTACCCTTAGTTTTACGAAAATAGAGAGAAATAAAAATGTCTCTTGGTGGATTTGTAAGGGAAGCGAGACTTCAACCATTTTGGTGGAAATGTTTCATGGCATCTTTATGTTCTCTACTGATGTTTATTCCGCTATTCAGTCCATTTATTGCTCCATAAATTGCAATGTGTATGGTTTCTTTTATTTTTTCTCCCAACCCAAGTAAAATGAAGGCCAAGTCATTCAGCTGCATCCTATTTGCCATCCTGAATTTGTGACTTGCCTCTGACTAAAGTGTAGAAGTTCCGTTATAATAACAAGAGTTATATTAATTATAGTGAAATCAAGATCTGTATATGTTTCATTTGTCCTGGCCTAACTTCATATTGGTGAACCCGTTTATTTGACACACTAAGTTTTTTACTAAATGCTTTTTTTTGCTGAAAAATGAGTTAACATTATTGCAGTTATGTTGTGACCTGGACAACATGGAAAGGGATAAATACCTTCAGAACAGGCTGTTTGAGGTTATGGTGTGAGCCAACCCCAGAAGTTAGGTGTTTTTATGATTTAATTGGAAGACGAGGAATAAACAGTCTTTGTTTTGAGCTTGTCCTAATCTTAATTCATCAGCGAAGTTCATTCAGTCAAAGGGTGAGGTTAACCTAATCATAGGCTTCATCGTGTCAAGACCAATAGTTTATGATTATTTCATGTGCTTTTTGTTATGCAACTTAATGCAACTTAAACTTGCATTTTATCCAGTAAATGGTAACTAGGCAATAAGCCTCCGTCTAGTGTTGCAGAAGTTTCCTGTGTCTACATGTGTCACCACTGGGGTTTCATTCCCAAGTTTAGCACTGAAGAAAGAGGAATCTCTCATCATCTCTGCAATGTAATAGTAAACTTTTTGGGAGACCTATTTCATGGATATCTGAGTATTTAACTACGTTATAAAGTGAAGTGAGTTATGGTGGAACTCCAGACTACCCCAAATCAACATATTTGGAACTACTGAATTACTTCCCTTACTCAAATACCAGGATTGCAGATTCTGTTATGCCCTTTTCTGACATAGTTTGAACTTGAATTAATATATATTGACTCAGGAGCATTAGTGTGCCACACAGATCCCAGCAGGGATACAAGGTAAATGCCAGAAATTGAAGTTGTTGCCAGCACTGCAGAGACTGTTAATTTTGAGCCTTCTGGACAAAAGGCCACTGTTTCCTCTATGGTATGAGCTCCAAGGACAACAGACATGAAAAAGTCCCTTCCCCCTCAATATTTTTTTACACCTGGACTGAAGACCAAATCTAGCTTAGGAATTGCAGTAGGCATTTCATGTAGACTGTCCTAGTCCCTTTAGCAACTCTAAGTTGGACCATCATCAGTGTGCTAAGATTAAGAATGGAGTACAGGCTTTGTCATTAAGCAGTGCTATTTTGAGACAGTCACCCACCCTATAAGTATATCCTCTAGTCAGGAAAAAGGCACAAGAGGATAAATAGTGGGCAATCAGAGCTTGAGCTTCAGATTTTCTCAAGGGGAGAGGGAGGTGTGGTTATTCACCTGTTTTGAGTCATTTCTGACTCTTGATTCCGCATCTATTCTTGTTTCCAAAGCTATCTGAAAAAATTCTCTTTCATCAGTTGAGAATGCTTCACTGTATTGCTCCAGCTTATCTGATTTTCTGGCAATGTTTTACTAATTTACAAATTCTAAATTTTAGCACAACTTTTTTTTAATGCCATTTAGTCAATTTTTTTCAATGATAATTCACTGTTTTGGGAGAGTGGTAAGCACCAATTGACCTACTTTTCCTATTATTTACTAGTCAAATTATGTATTTCAGAAGCTTCCTTGACGAGCTCTCTGGTCAATTCTTGCATGTTCCAAGTCTGACAGAAGAGTTAGCTCATTAGTGCACTGTCTGTGCTTGTGTAGGAAGAATATCATCCTATTTTAGCATGATGTGTCTGACATTTTCTTTCAAATTGCATAATACAGCAGGAAAACCTAATCCTGAACTTGGTCTGCTCACCATGTATAATGGAAAACTGTAATTATACCATACTGAATCCAAATCTATTGTGCATTTTTTTACAAGTCCCACAAGTCTACATTACACACTAATGAATATTTCAATTATGAGCTAAAGGAAACAAAGTTTGGGAAGTTTTATCCACAGAAAGACAAGCAGAAACTCAATTCTGAGTAGTTTGGTTCCTGGTTATGAATTATCATGGAAATATGACAGTGGCAGGTTAATCTCACTGCAAGAGGCACTGCAGGTCATGCATTCCGTGAACTTCATTGATTAGGTTATATTGTGATTTGTGGTGATCCAAACAATGTTTCTCTTCATTTAATGCTGTGAAGTTCTACATGTATTTCTCCATAACAGCTTTGACCATTTTCCCTGGTGCCATATGACCTTATCTGTTTAAATACTTTATAGTTATTGATAACTGTATCCATAAGAATAAAAGTTTTAACAACCGCAAAGACATACTCAAAAGGGCATGAAGAAACCGGTCTTTGAGAAACAGTTTTGGACCAGGGAGAAAATATCTCTGCTTAGCACTAGTGCTTCATGTCCAGCACCAGCACAAATCTGAATCAATGCCTTCACTCTTTTGCTAAGGAAAGTATTTCCTACTATTATACAGAAGCAGTAAATTGTGTTCTGTCTTAATCCAAAGCAGAGGGTCCATACAAGCCATGTTACCAAGGTAGAGCCAGAGAAGAAACTTGATCAAAAGTTCCTTCCTCTTTCTATAGAGAAGAATTAGCTGCATTATGAAGGTGAGAAGTACCGTGTATTTTTCACTATTGTATTATTAAACAAATGTGCTGACAAAATTAAAACTGCCCAATACTTTCTACTGCAGATTCAAATAAGTAGTCTTTTATGTGCCTTTTAAATTTCTGTCCTTATGCACATTTCTGTAAACCTTTTGCTCTATTTAACCATCAAACTATAGAGCAGATGCACAGAGTTAACTTCTTTTCATTATTCCGTGTCTTTGTAAATCACATCCTCAGCATCTTGCTATTGTCTTTAGTTGTAAGGATACTTCTAAGTGGCATTACTAAAGAGTATTCTGCCACACTCCAGGATCTCTTAAAGAAGAAAAAAGGCAAGAGAAAAATCACAACACTTTTTTTTTTCCTAGATTATCCTTTTTTTTTTTTTTTTTTTTTTTTTAACTAAAGGCCCACTTGAAAGTGTGTAGTATTCTTCATTTACAATTTTATATCATCTCAGATAGCGATCCCCCTCAAGTCTGAAGGAAAGAAATTCCAAAGTTTGAGTCTCTTCCATCCTTTGTTTTACCACATATGTAAACTAATGTCCACAGATGACAATAACATTCACTGTATCTGTATGCTTTGGCCACTGAATTAATTTAATTCACTAAGTCACTAAGGTGTTCATCATGCCTTTCAGTTCTAGAAACACAAAGTGGTTCAGAACTGCAATACTCAGTTTTTGTTCTTAGTGTGCATTCAGAACATTCTCAAGATGATGTATTTGTTCTTGAATATCTAGTTTATGTCAGAACTTTACAACCAAACAATATGACCCCATATTCAAACACCTCTCTCTCTTACTGTTGTGGTTTAACTTGGCCGGCAGCTAAACACCACACAGCCGTTCGCTCACCCTCCCCCTTCCCTCTCTGGGACGGGGGAGAGAAACGGGAAAGTGAAGCCTGTGGGCTGAGATAAAGACAGTTTATTAAGATAGGAAATATTAATAATAATAATAATAATAATAATAGTGTGTACAAAACAAGTGATGCACAATGCAATTGCTCATCACCCGCTGACCGATGCCCAGCCCAGCCCCGAGAGGCAGCCCCCCATCCCGGCTAGCCACCCCTATATATTGTTCAGCATGGTGTCAGATGGAATGGAATACCCCTTTGGCCAGTTTGGGTCAGCTGTCCTGGGTCTGTCCCTTCCCACCTCCTGCTGCACCTCCAGCCTGCCTGCTGGCAGGACAGAGCAAGAAGCTGAAAAGTCCTTGGCTTAGTATAAGCAGTGCTCTGCAACAATTAAAACATCAGCATGTTATCAGCACTCTTCTCATCCTAATCCAAAACATAGCACCCTACCAGCTACTAGGAGGAAAAATAACTCTGGCCTAACTGAAACCATGACACTTACACACCAAGGTTTTTGATCTGCCAGCACTAGAGCTATAGAAATGAAGATTGCTGAGAGGATAAGGGTAGTATTGTCTTAATCTAAATCAATTTTTTACCTGAATATTTAAGGTATTTTTGAAAATACAACATTAAAGGGTATGGTTCTGGGGGGAGTTGTACTTGTCTTTTTGATCTCTCCTAATGAGCTGAGCTGAAAGGTTGCCTCCAAGTGTTTTTCTCACCTATCTCGAGGCAGAATCTTGTGAATGGTACTCACAAGAGTACTATGGCTCATCACTACATATTTCTGATGGCTAGGTTTTTCCTTTTTCTTTTCTTTTCTTTTTTCAAATTTAAACCAGCTGTCAAGAATAGCTGTGTTAAAACAAAAAAATATTTTAAGAATTGGAAAAAAGGATTAAAGGGGTTTATTTAAAATTGCAAGAAACAATGAATCATATTCAGTTTCACAGGAATATATTCTTTTTTAGAAGTTAGGTTTGATAATTTTCGTGTTAAGTTACAGGGTAAGATACAAAGCACCTCTCATTTTCATTTGTAACCAGGCTGGTTTACATCTTCTTGGAGTCAAAATCCCTTGTATCCTTTATGGAAAACTAAGAGGGGTTTTAAATATCTCGCCTCTTCCTTGTGTGCTTGCTGTACAGCTGAGGTGAGGACAGCATGTGAAGACTTCCTTTCCTTCTCTTCATACTGTGCTACTCCCAGCCAGCAAGAGCACACAGAGGCTTTCAAAACAGTGTACAGACTGTCTTCAATCTTACTGGCTTCTAATGATTCCTGTATTTCACTGTAATTCTTATGCTTTTATAGTAGCAGCAATAAAGTGGTGTGGTTTTTTTGTTTGCTTGTTTTTGTTTGTTTTTGTTTGTTTGTTTTGACATATGAATTAATAATTATTGCAAAACACTACTTTATCCTGTACTGTTCCCTGGTGAAAAAAATACTGATCAGCATTTTCATATTTTTCCCATCTCAAATAAAATTTCCCACAAACTATGTTTTTTTTTTTTTTTTTTCCTGCTTGTTTAAGGTTTCATATTTTTCATGTAAAAGTGTTTTGTTTTGTTTTGGTATTTTTTTTGGCTATAATAACATCTTGATTTTATAATTTTAATTAAACCTTTATTTAATCTCCAAAGAAAGTAGCTTAAAAGATCATGTATCTTCTCAATGTCAAACACTATTTAGGATATAGATCAGGGATATGCAGGAGAAAAAAAAAAAAAAAAAAGTAAGGAAAATCCTATCAGATATGTCTAGAGATTGGGTTGATCCAACCATGAATCAATTTACTTAAGGTCCCATGGCATTCTAAAGACCTTGATCTGAGCTCTTCAAGTTTTGCCCAAGATTATGAAAGCAGAACTGCCGTTTGGTTCTCTCATCTGTGGTGAAAGACAAGTATACGAGAAAAGAATTTTTCACTGTATGTCGGACGACAGTTGGACTGGCTTCAGTGGAGGCCATTGTCTTCACAGGATAAGTACCTTACCTGAGTGTTGCAGTTTTATGCTGCAAGCCAAAGGCTACACATTTACAATCCGTCACATCTGTGCTACAGTACTGCACCCATCTCTGCTGAAACAGAGCAAGGAAATATTGCAATGGACATTAGCTCAGTGCTAATCTTTGTCACTGATCACACCAGCTGATAGTGCTACAAAAATACTGATATGGACTTCAAGTTTAATATCTCAAGAAAGGATTCCCTGCAGAGATGTGTCAGCTTTATCAGCCCTAATTTAGATAGTAGTTGAACCATCTGAACTTGATTTGTGTAGACACAGAAGAATAAAAATCAGCTAGCAGGCAGTTTACTCTCATTCCATTTCTCAGCTGCATTGGATGATTCAAGTGACTGCAACCTTATAAGCAAGAAGAGACTTCATTTCTTTTATGAACCCAGATTCATATGCACTGTATTTTAATCTAAGCCCCGCAGTACTTAGGCTCACAAGGAGATTACTAAAATGAATATAATCATTGGATTATAAAAGGAGATAGAAAAGTTAAATGATCTGAAATATATTTTATATGAGACTTTCATTTTTCAATAAACCTTCAGAAAACAAGTCTTGTCTGTTAGAGGAAGGAATATATTTCTGCAGTGCAGGAGGTTTCAATAACTTCAGCCACTCACAAAGGATTATTGAGACATTTATGACTGAGGGAAAATGTTCCCTGTCAAAATAAAGTGAGATATGTTTTCCAAGATGCTAGCCCAGGCAACTGCTGGAGGGGTCAGAAAACTTGTTTGGGAAGCACTGTGCATTAGCAGTTCCTCTGGTGACTTTCAGTGAAATGAAATAACGTGAAATATTTGGAGTTGAACCTGATACACATAATCATGTACACCACCACTGCTTACTGTGCTGTACTTCTGTTCCCATTCTTCATAAATCCCATCATATCTCTGACTTTTGGCACCCCCATCCTTTACAAACCTCCTTTTGTATAAAAGACAGAGCTCAAAGTCCGTCTCCTAATCCTAGATGAATCAGGTTTTGAACATTGGCTGATTTCAGCTCGGAGTGGGAAATGTACAATTAACTTCTTGTGATCTGGATTTTCTGTTGATTTTTTTTCATTATCCACTGACTATTATTATATATATATATATATGTAAAAAAATAAAAATAAAAAAAATCCTCCAGAGCAGAGCCAAAAGCATGTGCACTCTTTCCCAGTTATAAATGTTCTTAACACAGGCACCCACAGAAAAAAAATCTAGAGGCCTTTCCCTTTTTTCCCAAGACTTGAGTTTTTCTTACCTCAAGTATACTATGAATCCAATGTAGATGTCAGCACCCCAAGAGCAGCTTTGATTCAAGATCTTAAATTGCATAGGGAGGGGCAGGAGGTGAGCAAGCTCCCCATGGCTAACTCACAGCAGCTTACCTCATAGCACCTGCTCTTTGCATCAGGGACTCCAGGAAACTCTGTGGATCAAATTGCTGGGGCCAAGAAAAATTGAGCATCCAAAAGAGCTATTCTATACCTGAGCCTAACTGGCATTTCTAGTAAAGAAACGTGAAGGAATAAGAATTAGATCACAGACAAGTGCCTTAACTGAAATCCAGTCTGTATTTGAACATATTTCTTACCTTCAAAAATGGATTTGAGATAAAGATGTCCAGTGGACTCTGTTTACGCTTTCCCAAAATTCCGTGTATCACTTTAGGTCAGTTCGCCATTATTTGTGTCCTGCTTTCCAGATGATAAAATTATTTAGATACCTCAGCATATGTAGGTAAAAAATTAATTAGGATCTTCTGCTATATTCGTAAGATGCAGTCTCTCAAAGAAATTCCTATTTGTGTTAGAAAAGCAAATGATATTCCTGCTGATTATTTGAAGACTCAATCAATATGCAGGATATGCTTAAAGATCTTGTTTCTTTTACCATGAATGCACAGAGAGCATCATGAATTTTAAGAGAGTAGAAGGAGAAAAGAGGGAAAGGCTTAAAATTTAGCATCTGACAAGCAGACAGTCTGTAAACTGTTAACAAAGCTTAAATGAGGCCAACCCATTTTGTTGAATGACAGTGCAATGCATCATAATGGATATTGGCAGCACAGAGGTGTGCTGCTGAGACAATATATACATTCCACTGTGAAAAAGACACAGCAAATTAAAAATCTGAACCTACTTCTATAGAAATTAATGGTAATTTTGTCACTGGTTACAAAGGAAGCAGGGTCAGAAATCCAATTTCTTGCTATGTTGACTCTACCTTCATTAGTGGCAGAGGGTGAAGGAGGGCAGCGGAGGAATGACTTTTTATTTGTATCTTGCCAACTTTACTTTTCCCTAAATAGACTACTCTAATTTTTCAATTTCATTTACTTCTGAAACACACTTCAAAATGAGAAGCACATGTAGGCTATATGATGTAGACAGTTATCTTTATAGGTAGAGACTGAATTAGCCTGCTATCTCATAGCAGTTTTTCTTCCTCTTCTTCTTTTTCAAGAGCTATTTATAATCGGTGATAGCTAGAAGAGAAATATAGAACAAGACATCAAATGCCCAGTCTGTTTACTTAAACACTGCATGTTACTTGTTACTGACGGGCATCTTGTCCATGTCTTCACTCAGCTACTGTTGGTGTGTGGGACACTGATGCAAGAAGATATTCTGAAAAGAGAAAAAATATATATAAAATGTGGCCTTGCGTAAGGATAAAATAAAATAAAATAAAATAAAATAAAATAAAATAAAATAAAAT